>NC_089816.1:8341550-8416550 GCF_029633855.1 Hoplias malabaricus
TGTCATTGACACATCTCTGCATTTCTGCACATTGTAGATTTATGGTTACAGAGGCATGGGTGCATCATTGCCATGGATAATTGAGTAGATGTAGTGTTGGAGTGCCCTTCCCCCCCACACCCCCCCCTCTCTCCCTTCATCCTCATCCATAATGGTATGGCCCATCAACTGGGGCCTGGAGCTTGGTCGTCATGGCAACTGCACCAAAGCAAACAATGGAAGGGAATGAAAAGAGCATGATAAGATGAAAGGTGCCTACCTAAGAAGGAAGCTGATTGGGTAGAGCCTGGAGTTAAAACTGTTACTGCACACCTCAGTAAACACACAGAATGAACACGTTTATTGTGACATGTCACCACTGCTTTAAAAACGAAAATAAATAAATAAAATATAGAAAAAAACAAGACTGTACAAGCCAGCTCAAAAGGCATATTAAGCAGGACTAATGTGCAAAAAAAATCCATATTTCATGTGAATTATTGAAGTCTTTAACTTTATATTTAGCTTCATACTTAATACTGCTAGAATAAATGACTTTATGAAACACAATTATGAGGCTCTGACACTGGTGAACAACACCAGAAACCCCTCAGTCTGGTTTTTGACCCTGCATCTGACGTCCACTTGACATATCTCTAAGAGCAATTAACAAATGCGACTCATTTATTCTCACCTATAATCTAAGCCCCTGAATAATAATCATTATGCATCTCATGTGCTTTCTTTATTCAGATTAGGCTTTGTCTGATGTCGAATTGGTCCTCCCCTCCTACTTTATATTCTGTAATTAACATATGCAAATAGTTGCCTTGGAGACATGATTAGTTGAATTTGCACAGATGTGACACTGAATGTGCATCACATGAGCGAGTCCATCATATTCTGAAACAAATTTGCCTTTTCCCGTTTAGTCTGCCCACATACCAATCAGTGTAGCATGGCCAATTTATATTAATATGAGCTTTTTACTTTTAAGTGAAGTCTATGATATGTTATATTTTTCATGAATTTCATTTTAAGCTTGGAATTAAAACAATCAAATGAATTATGTGAGCCATGTTGATTGGGGGGAGGATGACTGCAATAAAAGCCCAGCATCTGAAATCTGAAATAACAATCTGAAAGGAATGTATATAATGTTTTTAATCATGCCAAAAATTGTGGTTCAACTTGCAGTAAATACTTAACTTAAATTGTGGGTTCTTTTTATCATGTGAAAGGAGGTAGAGCACAGGTAAGCTTATATATAAATTCAGGTTATAAGTACTAACTTTTTTTCACTGTTTAGAATTTCTAGGTTCATGGAAACTATATGATTTCCACGACCTACATGATTCTGAACTCTGGAAAGAATTTGTCTGATCAGCTCTCATTTCCACCACTTATATCATTCATCTGGAGCCTAATGTGCGTCTAATTCTAATTACCATCAAAAGAGCATATGCAAAGGACCCCAACAGCTTTTTGCCCTGAGGCCACTCAGCAATCACCCAAATCAATTCCATTTCCACCTCTTCCAAAACTGAGAAAGAAAAAAAAAATCAACTTAAACTACCCATAAGCGCCCTCAATCCCTTTAAGCACTACACAGATAGACCTGCCCCAAACGAGGGGATAGGTAGAGCTTAGGGGTCCCACCATCCGCAGCCATTAGTGTTGCCCAGTTGGTCCTGACAAGCCTCAGCCGTCCTGTAAGCCCTCCTGGTCAGACAAGAAGTGGAGATCAAACAGAAACCCCCTGGAGGGGGTGGGGGTTTAGAACTGGCCGGCTTAGAACTGCCCATTCATCACAACCTGCAATGGACAGAAAAAATCAGACTAAAGAGGTCCGTTTTATTTCCCCCTCACCCTGATTGACAGGCTGTAGAGAAGAGCGCACTTAAAAGCTTTGCACGCAGGACATGAAAGAATGACATGGGTCTGATTCTCTGCTGGAGAGCAAGAGCAAAACACGGTAATCCTGATTTAATGGACTCACAGTTTGGCCACACACCTGCAGAGCACAGTGGGGCCATCTTTATGTTCGGGCCAAATCTTTCATAGGTCCGTATTTTATTTTGGGCATGCATCAATACTGTTTAGATTGTTTTCAAATAAGCAGCATGAATATCTTATTAATGGAGAGATGTCTGGCTCTTGGGCAGTTATGCAGCATTAGGCCTCAGACATATTTACGGGCGCATCTGAAACATCAGCGGGGCTGTAGCATATGCTGATTTTCTACGTTCTTCATGTAAAAAGATGCCAGAAAGTGTTTCTGGACAGGCTCTATAAATAAACAAATTCCAAGTATCTTGTAGAACTATTCAGTGGACAGATGTATAAGAAAAAAAAAATCACAGAAAGCCCTCAACTGAACGGTTCTTTGGGGAACTAAAAGTGTTTTTTTTCTGGATATATATGCGCATGTAGCATAGCTAAAAGTAATCAAGTGGACACCTGGCCATCCATCATTCATTCATTCATTCATTTCTGGGTCATGGTGTGTCCAGAGGCAACCCTAAATTATCAAAACACAAGTCAGGAACACACCCTGGACAAGATTTTTATGGTGTTGTACTCTTTAAGTAAACAGATAGGTGAGGGAACGTGGGTGGCAGGCGCATGTAAGAGAGGTGAAAATATGTGTTAGGGGATTTATAGCCAAGTCTGACGCCTCTTTGCTTATTCAGTTCGGCGTCAGGGCTGAAAAACTAAAGGGAGCAGTGGAGGAGTTCAGAAGTAGCGGGAAGGTCTAGTCAGTATTTATGGATAAGGAGAGCACAGACTGGTTGGAGAAAAACACTGTAAATGTGGAATGACTGAGATATGTTTTAGGAATGTGGAGGACAGGGCAGGTGAGTGGAGCACTCTGTCATGTTATTGTGGTGTTTGGTGGGTGACAAATCATGTAAAGCTCACATGTAACTGAGCATGCATTAACGGTGCCAGTGGGGTGAGGTACAGCCTTAGTCACCATAGAGGCCAGTGTGGATTTATAGTTGTTGATGGTTAAGGGTAAGGGTAGAACTATAAAGCTGGCTTGGATGGGGTGGGTGTGGGATGCCAGATTTCACCGTTGAGCCTCAGTTCTGCCTTATACTGCTGTGGGCTTAATTCAGCAAAACACAGAAGAGGGGAGGTGCCTACCTGATGACCCTTGTGACTAGCTTGTGAAGTAGTGGGTATTTTGGGTCACTGGTTAGGGGTAGCTGCTTGCTGATTGGATCATATACGAGCACAGCAACCTTAGTGGTTAATTGTTTAATTGTTCTGTGATAGAAATGTTGTGGTTGCTGGTAGGAAGAGAGTGAGCTGGGCCCTATGTGAAGCTCTAATGGAGTGGCATAGGTTATTTTACATATTATCCAGTGTATATTTACAATTAGTTAATAAACATTTTTAATCTATGCTGTAATTGTTGTTTTTTCTAAGAACAATCTATCTGATAGTCAATACTCCCAATGCCTGGTTTCAAATAATCAGTGCAATCAGTGCTAGCACCTAGTGGAAGCTTATCTACTGACCTTCACACAGTGAAATTAAGTCAACCTGCACTTCCACCTTAAAGCAGTGAAAAAAGCAGCAGCAGAAGTGAGGTAGAGGTGTCTGAAATTGAGTTGTAAAAACTGTCAGAGATATCAGGACATGGAAGGGTCAGGATGTGATAGTGGTACTACTGGATTGGTCTGGATGATGCTGTCTCTCTTTCTCTCTCTATCCCCCCACTGCCTAGACACTCCCCCTCCCTCTCTCGATCGTTTCTGTCAGCCAAGCTTTGGTGATTGATAACAACCTGCCGCTTGATAGCATGTTGCTAATTTTAGCACCACACAGACAGACACACGCATACACACACATTTACACGCTGTTGAGAAGAGGAGCAGAAGCTACAGTTGAATTGAGTGCCTGCCCGAGTAGCCATCGCTTAACAGCAGTCAGTATTTTCCATCGTCTTTTAGACGTGAGGAAGCCCCATCTTGCATTCCACAGAGGTTTTAACGTAAATACGCAATCAACAGAGGTAAACAAGGAGATACAAACCTCTTTCCCTTTGGTCCGGCAGAACAATGGCTGGTCCTGCACAGTTTAGTGTTTGACATCCACTTCAACTCAGGAATGGCATGCTACAAAGCTGGAACTAGTTTGCCAAATGCAGCTTATGGATCTTCTTAACTCGTAGAGGGCACAGATTAATGTGATCAGATGTGTTCAACATGCAAAAAAAAAAAAACATTCCAGATAGCAGATACATCTTGACTTGACTTGTGTAATGGAACGTTGTATTGGCCAGACGTGGGCCAAGGTGGACCTGTGACTGAGTTGAGGCAGCCCGACTCACCCTGAGTCAGCACCGTGTTTTCAAGGCCAACTGTGGGCCATAAGAGAACTTCAGATATTGTTCCAAAATTGGGCCAAACATTCAGCGCTATAAGCGCTATCGATCGTGCCGCTTCTCCCTATTCAACATAAGGAAGATTAGGCCATACCTAACTCAACATGCAACACAGCTCCTTGTTCAGACGTTAGTAATCTCCCGTCTAGATTATTGCAACGCCCTCCTGACAGGTCTTCCAGCCTGTGATGTGAGACCGCTACAGATGATCCAGAATGCTGCAGCACGACTGGTTTTCAAGCAGCCTAAAAGAGCACATGTCACACCTCTATTAGTTGAGCTGCATTGGCTACCCTTAGCTGCTCGCATCAAATTTAAATCACTAATGATGGCCTTCAGAGTATTCACTGGTTCTGCTCCCATCTACCTCAATAGACTCTTAAAACCATACATTAGCGCCCGCCCTCTCCGTTCCTCAAAGGAGCGCCAACTAACACGGACAACCCCCCGTACAGGTCAGTCGAGGCTATTCTCATCTCTGGTACCACGCTGGTGGAACGAGCTTCCAAGCACTATCAGAGCAACAGAAACCCTCTCCGCATTCAAGAAATCCTTGAAGACCCAGCTCTTCCGAGAGCATCTCCTGCACTGAAAGTCTTTCTTTAATGCACTTATTACTTCCTGGCATATTGCACTTAATGTAAGGCATTTTGTATAAATTGTGCTGTAGTTTGAATATTAGATCCTCTTTTGTAAGTCGCTTTGGATAAAAGCGTCTGCCAAATGCATAAATGTAAATGTAAATGTTTAGGTTAAGAGTTTTGAGTCTGTGCCTTAAAAAAATCTGTCAATTGACAAGGCATTGGGAATTAATCAACCCAGTTACATGGTGGACAAGTTTTACAGGATGGTGACAAGTATCTCACGTATCACAAATAAACCTGCAATAGTACAATAACCGATATGGGAATGCACACTGGGACCACACTGTTATGACAGGTAACAAAAATGATTAATATATTTTAATATTGAAAAGAATTGGGCATTCCAGTATTCAGTAACACAGCACTGTATCCTTCATTCATATCAATGTTTGTTAATTAGGTATTACTTAATAAAATACCAGTCTCACAAAAAAATTGACCGCCCACCATCAAGAAAACACCACAAGGACATATGCTATTGTTTCCAGTTAGGACAAACAGGACTGTTCCCAGTGTTTTTTAAGTGGTGGGATGACAATGGACAATGGATCAATCAAAAGATTTCACTGGCACTCCTCCAAATATCCATTTTGGCACTTTTACATGTACAAGTTACAGATACAAGGTAATGCACTAAAAATGTTAGCAGCTTATTTTACAGGGGATGCCATAAGAAGGGAAATAGCAGCGTCAAAAACCCTCGTCTCAGTTTGTTAACTTTCTGGGTCACAATCCACTTTGCTTCATCCAGTCTTTCACCTTTCTGCCACTAGTACTCTCGAAAGTGATTCATTTCTTAATGCCTTCATGCAAATCCAAATAGGTTTGGTGTGCTTGCTGTAAGCAGTGGCAGAGGAGACTATTTAGTCAGCTCATGCATATGGAAGAGCTAATTCATTTATCAGCCAGGCTGTAGTTAATCTTTGGACTGCATTTGAAATAAATATGCAAGAGGTTTTTTTTTATGTTAGGGGAAAGGTTTGAGTGGACTCAGGCCACACCGGCCAGAATGAATCGACCACCTGTTTCTAATCAGGAGAAAGATTAACAGGGCAAAAAACACTGACAAACAGAAGCGAATGGAGTTTTAATTTGTGTATGTGTTTATATAGAGAAACAGTGAGTGTGTTTGTGTATGCTCTGAGCATACGAACATGCTGAAACAAGGCTAACACATATGTATAATGCTACATCGTAAACATAATTTACTTCTAGTTACTCAAACAGTACTTTGCATAAGCCAGAGGCCACAATTCTGGAAGAAAAAAATATGCACCAGTATATAATAAGGATACAATTGTAAAGGTTTATAAATGGTTTAAAATAAGTTAATTTAATGTAATTAATTGTTGTTTACAGTGATAGTAATTAATAGTAATTAATTAATAGTAATAATCACTTACATCACACAGATAGAATTTTATAGATACTATTTTTTGTCAAATAGTGAAACCACATCTCTCTACAATGTTAAACCTCAGACCTTGCCAGATAATGACCTTACTTTGTCTTCTCCTTCAGTCGACATCAACCCTGTCAACTTCAGCAGATATTTGTAAATAAGATTAAACATTTAATGAATTCACAAACAACAGAGTGCCTTTTTATTCATTATTGATAATGTGGTGTTTACCTTAACATGTGAAATAACTAAATATACTCAGGTCTGAGCTTATTGTTCCACTTTATATTTTCAGTAAGATCTTGGACAGGTTCAGTGCCAAAAAAAAGAGGTTATTTTAGCACTTCCTATCTCTGTTACAAATGATTATTAATGACTTTTAAAGTGTTCACAACATGATTAATAACCATGCAATAAACCATTAATAAAAAACATTAATAAACCTTTATAAGTGTTTTTACTGTGTCCACGCTCACATTTTTTATAGCTTCCACTGTTATATTTTAGGAGACTCGTATTTGGATTGTGCAGGGCTTTTTCGAGGCTGGTAATCTCAAAAACATGCAGTGATTTTGAACTTTTGGCTCTGAGGTAGCCGACCCTGAGATCACCATTATTTATTTTATTTGCATGTTTATATGTTTGGGTTTAATAGCAGTTTATTGATGGAATGTAGTACATAAAAGGGTGGTCTCTTACGTTTGCACTATAATCTTAGGCTGAATCATTTCATTTATTAAATCAGCTCATAATATATTAAATAAATGTTTTTGTATATGAGTCATTTCACCCAAAAATAGAAAAAAAGTAACTGTGTTTATATAATAACTGGCATTAATAAGCTCTGTTATCGCTACCAAAGGCTTAACTAAGCCCATTGGATACAAGACATATGTTAATGACCATATGCTGAAACTAACACACTCCTCGTGTAAATACAGACAATACAGGTGGTGTGTTGATGGCATCAGCAACTTTGCATCTGTTTCTACATTACTGTTCCTCATTGCAGGCAGATTGCGCGTCTGCAGAAATGCTTAAATTAGACCAGTGAGATGGCGCTTGTCAGGCCCAGAGAGCTGGGAAATCTAGGGGTGTTGGTGGTGGGGGAGGTGGGCACCTCCAAGCGAAATTGAGTCCCACACTGTGCAGTGCTCTATTCCCTGTTCCCAATACTCTCTAATCTAACATGGCATCTGTAGCACCCTCATACCACAAGAGAACCATAAGTAAACCAGCAATGCACATGGCACATGGAGGAAATGACTTTCCATCAGCTATGTCTCTCCCTGCCTCATTGGCCGTCTGTCTCTTTGGATTAGAGCCGCCAGCTCATTAGAAATATCCATCCCTTTCAGCATTACTCCCTACATGAATTCTATCGCTAGCTTTAATTACCACTACTAAATGCATTTCCCTGGCACAGTAAAGAAAAGCACCAGTGTTGGTTTCAGTTCCTGTGGTTTGTGCTGAGTATTATTCGGCTCAGTCCAGTCGTACTGCGAAGAAATTAATTGCATCAGGCTTAAGCCTCATTAAAAGCTTTAGTCCACAGCTACGCTTATCACCCACTACATTATATTAATGATTTATGTCATAATCCCCAAAGAGATGGATATGGTGATGAATCTTTTATAATTTACATAAGTTGCACCATATTTATGAGGAATAATCTCCTTTGATAGCTTGGTCTGTGGAACATTCAGCAAGGTAGTAGAAATATCCTGGTATATCATCATTATCAACCTACACATGTTTTGGGTTATGATCATGACCCTCTACTGAATACACTCCAAATAAAAAGATGATAAATTGTCAACACGGGGGTGGTATCCATCATATGACTGTGTTTGTAACCCCCATGGGTCTTCAACTGCACAATACTTGGAAGCATTTGTTACATTGGCTCCATCCACCAACCTCTACTTTTTTGGTTTTCTATTTTAAAATGTTACTTTATAAAATGGTGCAAAAGTGGCAAGGTCATATAATGCACAGAAGTAAGTTTTTGTATCATAGAGGGTACAATTACATTGTTCTTACCTGTATTTATAACAGAAAACAAGACTGAATCTATACTACCATGTTTAATAATGTGAATGAAAATAAATGCTGGAAACCAGAATTTAGCAAGAAACTAAACTAAAACCTACATGTAATCCGTCTTAAAGGTTCTGCAATTGAAATGTTCATTTGCAATCCTGGTTACTCGATAACAATGTCAGGTTTTCACCCACAACTCAACAACAAATCAAATGCAGAGGAGAACAACCACTGCTTTCGTCATGGCAGACCTGGTATCAATTCCCAAAACCCGCTAACTCATCACTCAGTACAGGTACGAAGAGTCTTCGGGCAAGACTCCTAATGCTTTGGAAGGTCATAAATGTACAAAAGATAGAATGATACAATGAAGCTTCAAATTTTGTTTTAACCAGTTTATGTTATGTTTGCATCAGGAAAAGCAAACTTAAAATACTGGATTTGTTGAACCAAGTTAGTTTTTTTTTCCTGTTTCTGAGCATTCATCCTCAGAGATTCTTAACACCATTCAGCCCCAGAGCTCAGAACTTGGTGCAGAGAAGCCTGGAGCCCATCTCCAATGCAGCAGCACACACATACACACACGAACACACACACACACACACACACACACAAATAGAGAGGCAGTGCCCTCTGTCTGAGTCTGGGCAGGATTCACTGTGTGTTTGGCAGTGCACCTGGCAATAAGCAATGCTGAGAAACTCCAAATTTGGAGTCTAAGTTGCAACAGAAGACAGGAACTGATGTAACTCTCACTCTAGACTTTGGTAATAGATAAAGAAAAGATGAAGGTAAGGAATAATGGGAGCAGACATAAATTGAGTCACTATCAAAGACAGGTCCACTTGTGTTCTGTTTATTGTTTGTTTGTTTTTTTTAGTTTTTTCCTTGGGAAATATTAAATTAGAGATTGGGAAACTGCAAAATAGAAGAAAGTAAATCAATCAGTTCTTGTTTAGCCGTATGAAAATGATTTAGAAAGAAATGAGGAAAGGAAAACAGAAAAAAAAAACAATTATGTGCAAAGAGAAAATTAGTCAATCCTGGCTTTTCATTTGTGAAAATAACTGGTTTTAAATGACCCCTTAAATATGAGAACGCTCCAACTGTATAAACCCCCTTATTTTGTACCCCGCCAAACCCTCTGACCTCTTCCCAATCTAATCTAATCTAATCCCTGTCATTAGGACTTTATGACAGCAGTGGTAGAAAATTCCTCTAACAAGTCTGTCAGCACTGCATATCTGAGAGTGCTTTACTGTGAGTAGATTGAATGTGAAGGAGTTGTAGACCCCTGAGCCACACACACAAACACACACAACTTTCAGGCTGACTGCTCTGTGTAGAGGATGGACAGGAGGCTCCGGTCTCCCAGCAAGGGTTGTGAGCGGCAGTCCCCTTGAAGCCCAAAAACGTGCAAAAGACTTTCACCAGGAGAAAAAAAAAAGAAAGAAAAAAAACCCAAGCCCTTAAAAGCACCAATCAGTTAGAACAGCGCAGAGCTGTGGATCCAGTTCCAGCCCCCTGTACTGATTCAATGCCAAATGCCGTACTTTAATGTTCCACACTGAGGGCTAAACTACCCGTAGTCAAATGCAAATCAGACATAGGAGGCTTCTTTTGCCCTTTCTTTCCTTCTTCAGTCGGAACACTGTACCGCACAGAGAGGTGTGAGAGAAGTCAGACTCTCCTCTGCCACTTTAATAGCCGCGTTGTTAGCCATCTGTGTCTAAAAGCAGAGCACAGACAAAGCAACAGAGAACCGCCTGAGTGCAGGGAGGGAGGATGTTTATGGAAACATGGCCCTTTTCAAATGGAGTGGAACAGGTGATGGACAGCGCAGGGACTAAAGCAGGAGGAAGAGGCGAGGTTAGAGGAGAAGAAAAGAGAGAGCGAGACAGAGAGAGAAAGAGAGAGAGAGTGTAAACAGAAAGGCCTCGGTGCAATATATCACCTAAATCATTAAACACCTAAACCAATATCCACATCTATTCATTTCCTATGAAACATTTATACAAGGCCTTAGTGTTATTTTCACTTGAAAATCCATTATGTACCTGTAGCATGCCTGAGTTCTTAGCCGACTTCATTTCTGAATGTACCCTCCAGGGCAAGCCAGTATCTTTATTTATATGAGATTTATCAACAATACCTAATATATCTGCTGCGGAATGCTTCTTCCTGTGTTTACAGAAGCAGCTACGCCGCCGTCCTAATCTAAATCAAGACATCTACTGTCTGCTTGGGTAAATTAAAGTAAGCCAAGTCCTGGACTTTTCTGGAGAAAACAAATCAGTCACTGCAACTTAAGTCAAATCTGATCTTAATCTGTGCCAAGCAATGAAGCATAATGTGGATTACTTTGGAAACTGAAAAATGTGCATGTTATGATTGAATATTTATATTTCTCAGTAAATGTTGGGCAACTACTTTTAGCCCATTCTTTCATCACAATTTTCAACACAATAACAGTTTTACTGAAATATGTGACCACTGAACAATTAGCAAACCAAGGCTAATAGTAGCAGGAAAAGCTCTAAAGATTTTAGCCCCAAGATTCAGTAGAACTCATCCTCCTCTTTAACTACAGACAGGAATATTACAATAAAAATGATTATATATTATATATTCATCCCATAATATATATATATAATTATGGAAATATCCATTGCACACTGTATAGTGTAAAACAAATGAGGAATAAATGTCCCTAATATTAGTGAGTAATGTCATATGTTTTCGAATCTGTAAAAGGTTATCTATTTCTAATCTGGAGACTGCAGTATATTTATACTTCAGCTGTTAGTGATGAAATCAAGTGATAGCCATGAAAACTTGTAAACAGACAGGTAAAGATCTCATCATAGTGGAACTAACTAGTTGCAGAGACTGGCCTTATAAATTGAGAAACTTAAATTGTCAAGCAGGGCAAATATTAATTCTTTTAAATACAGTACTCCAAGCAGTGAATATCTGAACACATCCAGGGTCCCACAGGCTTTACAGGAGTGTGAAGCAATAGAAATCTTTTTTTTTCTCCTCCTGAAGTCTCCCACCCTTGGGGCAGCTCTCTGATCAGCCCTTCAGCTTCTCAGGTCTCTCTCCATTCGCTGCAGGAGTGGTCCAATGGGCTCTGACAGGCTCAGGAGAGCCAGCGGGCCTTTCATGTGGAAAAGGCCCTCATTAGAGAGAGGAGAGTGTATGAGAGCGCAGCAGCACCTTGCTTCCATACTGCCCACCTCAGTGACCTCACACAAACACACACACACATACACATACATACACACTCACAAACTACTACATGTGCCCTGGCTGACCGCACAAGCCTCAATGCTCTACTGTTGATACAAACTCTTTGAGTCCTCGGGGTGTTGATGGAAGCTTGCACCGACGTCCAAACACCACATAAGCGTGTACATGCCACACTCAGAGTCAGATCTGAATCAATGTCTTCGAATGGATGGTCCACTAATGATGTGTGGATGTCGATAGGTGAGTGACCATGCTAGCACAGCTGGATAACAAAAGTGATTAGTAAAGCCTTCAGTCACGCAGAGCTAACACAGTCATATAGACTAATGAGGACTTTGATTTACACATACACTGCATGAAGTGCTGGGAAGGTCTAATGCTGAGCACAGCACAGTCTTCAGGTAATCGCTCTTTAATGACTTCTGCATAAAGCCACTGAAAACAGACACTGGAACTGGAACAGAAACACATTAATGACTGCAACCTCCAGTGTGTCGAAGAAAGCATACGGATACAATGAATCAGACTTGGTAAATCTCACCTGTCTATTCCTATCCATGCTCCACTCACAAAAACATTCTGTTTCCTAGGCTGGACATGCTTTAAAAACAGCATCTGTGGGAAGTTGTGGCACCCTTGGGTTACAGTCGCTATATGTTTATATAGGGCAGCCATGGTCTCAAGGTAAGAGAAGCTAGCTTGGGGCAACTAGGTCACTGGTTCAAGCCTTCAACAGACAGGAAAATGGGAACAGGGGACTAGGAGAGAAGAAACAGCACTGACTGATCTACCAAAACATCCACAGCTGAGGTAACCCACAAAAGCTTACTGTTCCTAGTGTGTTTGCGTTCACTCATTTTTATCTTGCTTAAAATATCTTACAATATCTTAATGGTCATTGAAAACCAAATGCTAATTCTTACTGATGCAAATAAAAAAAATTTGTAAACAAGCAAACAGGGACCTGGAGGTTGTGGGTTCAAGTCCCGCTCCAGGTGACTATCTGTGAGGAGTGTAGTGTGTTCTCCCTGTGTCTGCATGGGTTTCCTCCAGGTGACTGTCTGTGTGGAGTGTGGTGTGTTCTCCCTGTGTCTGCGTGGGTTTCCTCCAGGTGACTGTCTGTGTGGAGTGTGGTGTGTTCTCCCTGTGTCTGTGTGGGTTTCCTCCAGGTGACTGTCTGTGAGGAGTGTGGTGTGTTCTCCCTGTGTCTGCGTGGGTTTCCTCCGAGTGACTGTCTATGAGGAGTGTGGTGTGTTCTCCCTGTGTCTGCGTGGGTTTCCTCCGGGTGACTGTCTGTGAGGAGTGTGGTGTGTTCTCCCTGTGTCTGTGTGGGTTTCCTCCGGGTGACTGTCTGTGAGGAGTGTGGTGTGTTCTCCCTGTGTCTGCGTGGGTTTCCTCAGAGTGACTGTCTATGAGGAGTGTGGTGTGTTCTCCCTGTGTCTGCGTGGGTTTCCTCCAAGTGACTGCCTGTGAGAAGTGTAGTGTGTTCTCCCTGTGTCTGCGTGGGTTTCCTCCGAATGCTCCGGTTTCCAAAAACACACATTGGTAGGTGGATTGGCGACTCAGAAGTGCCCGTAGGTGTGAATATGTGAGTGAGTGTGTGTCGCCTTGCGCCCAGTGATTCCGGGTAGGCTCTGGACCCACCACGAACCTAAACTGGATAAGCGGTTACAGACAACAAATGAATGAATGAATGAATAGGCATGTCCTGCAAATAGTAATTACCCTGAATGGGGTTATTTCTATCATCCTGTAAAATTTATGTAGCAACAGTTTCTAAGTAAAAGAACGCTTTTTTTTTTTACACTTTCTCCTTTAGAAACCAATAATTGTGCTTGCTGCTTTAATGCTTTCTAATTCACTACAGCTGCATATTGCTTTGACTACACTTTCTCTAAGAAAAAGGTTCCTTGTCCCTAGCTAAAAGCTGGCAGGTTTGGGCCTCAGATGGGCTGGCGAGGAAGATGAAAGGAGCTGGAGAAAGGTTAGCTCTTCTCCTGTCTAAGCCAAGGCAACAAAAGCCCCATTGTTTGAGAGTGTCAGGTGCATTGTGGTGGCCCTGTGAGGCTGAAACAAACACAAACAATGCATTAAAAGGCACCAGCAAAGAGACAGAGCAAGCGAGAGCAGGGGAAGACGTTAAAACAAGTTTGAGGCAGGCACTAACAACGTGTGTCATGGTAATAATAGACAGATTGCAGAAAATTCACACACAGGTAGATTGTGTTATGGATGCCAACAGAGGTGCAGTGAGGGGGTGTAGTTATACACTGGATGTTAAAGTTATGAGTGTAGTACTTTTCAAGTTTTTGGGGGTTTTTTTATAATAAATTTTTAGGGTTCTTTTAGATATATCCCAGTACAACTGCCTCTGGCTCTGTGAGAAACCTTTCACTTGATTTATTTTTTATTTTTCCTGGTAGATGACTTGCAGTTGTGAAGAACTTCCAGTAAATGTAGAGGTCCTTTACTAATTATAAGCTTATCCAAGTCAGGAAACACTGAACAGCTTTTACACTGCGTGTGTATGGAACCTGAGATTTAAAGCTACATCTGTTGTACACATGAAGAAAAAATGCCTTTAAATGATCTTGAAGTGGGAGGGAATTTTCTGGAAAAAAAAAATCCTGCATCTACTTTGAAGTGGTAGGATGTTTTAAAATGTTTGTGTGTGTGTGTGTGTGTGTTAGACGAAGAAGGGAGAAGGAAGCCAGATAGCTAACACTGCTGGGAAACTGAATTCCTTCCTACAGCTATATACCTCCATTTACTATCTGCAAATCATCATTACAGTTGAGCAAGCAGAATTTTCAGGCAATATTGATAACTCATCAGATGAAGAAGGCATCAAGGCAATGTCTAAATTTAGCATCATAGTTACCTGGCTACCTAGAGTCCCATTCTCAGCTAGGCTCATTGTCTCTGCCTCAGTTATTTTATGGATTGGTTTGGTGGCTAAATAGCTAACACTAAGGTAGGAGCTGGAGGATTTGTTGCTCTGCAAACTTGGTTATGCCTGGCGCGTGGTCAACAAAGAGCTGGTTTTTGAATGCTGGATCACTCGCTGATGTGTTGGTTTGTTTGTGTGTGTTGTGCTAGCAGGAGTGGATCCGTCACAGCAGTGCTGCTGAAGTTTTTGAACACTATTCCAACTCACTGGCCACTCCATAAGACACGCCTACTTTGCTGTTCCATGCCGTAGATGCAAATTAGAGACATTAGCTCATCTGTGGATGCACAGTTTGTGTTTGTCATATTCTACTCCTTCAGTGCTGTTCATGCTGCCCAGAGGACACTGTTGGAATTATTCATTCATTCAGTTAGTGGATGGTTCTCAGTCTGGCAGCGACACTAAGGTGTTTGATCCAATCATAACAACGGAACACACACGAAGACACCACCACTACATACACATTACTACCATTCTGAGAGTAATCCACAACCAAATAATACGTGCTCTGTCATGGTCATGGGGTGGGTGGGGGTGGGGGCCATGGCCATTGAAGAACAAAGTGAAATAAGGTAAAGTATGCAGAACAACTGATGGACTACAGTATTTAAAGAACTACAAAGTGGAACATGGAGATGATAAAATTGACAAAGGGTATATAAACAAGGAGATTATTTTAATAGTTTGGCTGATCCAGGTGGGAAAATGGTAAATTCTATCAAACCAATGAAGCAGAAATATTGATAAGAAAAGGCAGAAATACGTGCAGCTAGTATTAGATTGGACTACTCTTTAAGCTTCTCATGCACTACGCTTTACCCAATAATCCAAGGTAGAGTCAAAAATAATAATAATAACCACCTGCAGTTTTCTTCTGTTTGTTGCTATAAAAAGCTGCTTAATTCTGAATTTTTATTTTTACCTGAAGATGTAAGCACTACCAGGTAACACTGCTCCAAATAGGTCACTCCACAGTGCCCACAAATAAAGCCCGGTTCACATAGACACAACTGGGGCAATTAAAGCTATTTTAAGGCAAAGTTCGCAAAAAAGATCAGAGCCCAGAAAAGAAGGATTACACATAATTTTTCCTCATACACAACTAAGCTTCTTATGTTCCAGTGTTCTCCAGCTTTGAAGCAGAGTTTGCCGTATTTGGCTGTGGCTGTAAAAATATGACAGAGAGAGAGAGAGACAGACAGAGAGAGAGAGAGAGAGAGAGAGAGAGAGAGAGAGAGAGAGAGAGAGAGAGAGAGAGAGAGAGAGAGAGAGTGAGTAAGAAGCTTTGGTGGGCCAGTAATTAATGTGTGCTGTGTCTCTGCAGCCTGTTACCCAGCATGGTAATCACTCACGCTGCTCCTGCTGCTCTCCAATCTTCATCACCCGCGCCATTTTGGAATATTAATAGTCGTCATTACAAGAAAATTAGTTTCATTGCAGCAGCACAGGAGGGAATAATGTTTTAATCAACTTATTATATGTAATGTATTGCAGCTAAGGACTGAGGATGAAAACAATTATTATCCCAAAAGCAAAGAGGCAGAAGCCATGCTCAGTAGTACTCCACTTTGTCTCACTCTGGAATAACAAAGGATTTCTTTACTGGTCACTTCATGGTGATATATTTATACAAATCCCAGTTCAAAATAAAAAAGTTGGGACTGTAAAATTGTAAATAAAAATAAAATGCAATGATATGCAAATAATTTAAACTCTTTAACTTTCAATTTAATTGAAAATATTACAAAGAAACCATTTTAAATGTTGCAACTGAAAAGTTTTTTTGTTTTTTTATTTGGGGCAGCACAGTGGTGCAGCAGGTAGTGTCGCAGTCACACAGCTCCAGGGACCTGGAGGTTGTGGGTTTGAGCCTCGCTCCGGTTGACTTGTGTGTGAGGAGTGTGGTGTGTTCTCCCTGTGTCTGCATGGGTTTCCTCCAGGTGACTGTCTGTGAGGAGTGTAGTGTGTTCTCTCCGTGCTTGTGTGGGTTTCCTCCAGGTGACTGTCTGTGAGGAGTGTGGTGTGTTCTCCCTGTGTCCGCGTGTGTTTCCTCCAGGTGACTGTCTGTGAGGAGTGTGGTGTGTTCTCCCTGTGTCTGCATGGGTTTCCTCCAGGTGACTGTCTGTGAGGAGTTTGTGTGTTCTCCCCGTGTCCACGTGGGTTTCCTCCGTGTGACTGTCTGTGAGGAGTGTAGTGTGTTCTCTCCGTGCTTGTGTGGGTTTCCTCCAGGTGACTGTCTGTGAGGAGTGTGGTGTGTTCTCCCTGTGTCCGCGTGTGTTTCCTCCAGGTGACTGTCTGTGAGGAGTGTGGTGTGTTCTCCCTGTGTCTGTGTGGGTTTCCTCCGGGTGACTGTCTGTGAGGAGTGTGGTGTGTTCTCCCTGTGTCTGCGTGGGTTTCCTCCGGGTGACTGTCTGTGAGGAGTGTGGTGTGTTCTCCCCGTGTCCACGTGGGTTTCCTCCGGGTGACTGTCTGTGAGGAGTTGGTGTGTTCTCCCTGTGTCTGCATGGGTTTCCTCCGGGTGACTGTCTGTGTGGAGTGTGGTGTGTTCTCCCCGTGTCCACGTGGGTTTCCTCCGGGTGACTGTCTGTGAGGAGTTGGTGTGTTCTGTCTGTGTGGGTTTCCTCCAGGTGCTTCAGTTTCCTCCCACAGTCCAATAACACAAATTGGTAGGTGGATTGGCAACTCTAAAGTGTCCGTAGGTGTGAGTGTGTGTCACCCTGTGAAGGACTGGTGCCCCCTCATGTTCCTGCCTTGCACCCAGTGATTCTGGGTAGGCTCCGGACCCACTGAAACCCTGAACTGGATAAGCGCTTACAGACAAAGAATGAATGAATGTTTTTAATTTTTGTTTCCCACTGTGTTGAATATCCTCTTAATTAACAACACACTCCCAATGTTTTGGAACAGAGTAGACCACTTGCTGTAGTTCTGAAAGTGAAAAATTTTCCCATTTTTGCTTGATATAGGATTTCAGCTGCTCATCAGCTCGGAACCTGCTTTAAAGAGTTTTCCTGTTAAGACACACCAGTTGTTTTCAGTGGGTGACTAGTTTAGCACCCGCCATCTTTTACTACAGGACATTCCTGCTGTAATTCATGCAGAATGTGAATAAATAAGCGAAGACTACTCAGAAAAAAGACTGGACTGTTGTTTGGATGGCAGCATGTTCAGCATCGTTCAGCATTAACATGCCTTCACGGTCACCGTTGTGGATACTGGCTTTTAAACTGTGCGATTATAACATATAGTATATGTCCCTGTCCCTGTCTTCTTTTGCCTGGAGGAGGTGGCATCAATTATTACCAAAAAAAATTCTAATTTTGATTTGTCGGACCACAGAACACTTTCCCTGAAGCCTCCGTCCATCTTAGATAAGCTTGAGCCCAGAAAAGGCAGCTGAGTTTCTGTATAGGCCATGGTTTTGGGAAGTGACTCTGAGCCCATGCAATGATTTGACTAGGGAAGACCACAGGCAGCCAATATTGGCTTTGGGGATTGTTCCTTGCAGATAGATATTTATCCAAGTTTTCTGAATCTTTTAATGATACTATGTACAGTAGATGAAAAAGTTCTTTACTATTGTACATTGTGAAAGGTTATTTCTGAATTTGCCCCCACTCTATTTCACTCATGTTCAACCACTCCCCATCTATAGTTCAGAAAGACTCAGCCTCTCTGAGGAGCTCTGTTTGAACCGAATCATGTCACTGACCTTTTGCCAATTAATCTTCTTTTGGAATATCTGGCTGGCATCAGTCCAATTAAAAAAAAAAAAAAAAAAAAAAAAAATATATATATATATATATATATATATATATTTCATGAGTAGCACACCATTGCATTACATTTTTATTTTCATTTTGAACTGCATTCATTTGTACTTCATTATCAAAGCTACTTGGCACGTGGACAACACATTATTATTTGCTCAGTGGAGATTAGCTTGGGTAAGAGATTACAGGATAAAATTGTACAGTGTGGGTAAGATCAAGTGGCAGGAGACAGTGGTTGTTGTTAGAAATATGGGAAATGTCAGCGTTTCATAAAGGCTACAAAAATGCTCATCAGAAACCCCATATGGTCAGTTTTGACCTGAAACATCAAGAACGCATATAAAGTAGGTGTGATATCAATGACTGTAAAGATGTTTTACCATCTTCTAATCGAAATTAAACATTCTCTTATTCATTTACTGTAAACTTGGCAACTCTTCTCATACTTCAGTCTTAACAGCTGCACAAGATATGCATGGGCACGAGCATATTAAAATGCACCGAAGACACACAGCAGCATAAACGAAGCTGCTCAGGCAGGAAGGCCATTACTTTTTTCATTGTTTCATGAATTAACATGACAGCTGAGCTTGGCCAATCATTAAGGTGGCAGCGTTGGTGATGGGGAGGATGTGTAGAGAGTCATCACATTGCGCTGTGCTCTCTGCCTCACAATTATCTCCACAAAATGTGTTGTTTTATTGACTTATACATTTTATTGGCTTCATTCATTCCACACAACAGCAGATACAGCAATTCAGCCCGAGCATCAGATATAACAGAACACCAAACGCAAAGCTGTTATGTGCAGATATCAGCTTGGGTTATACACAATTATAAGGAGCACATTTTCCTCTCCTGGAGGATAATAAAAGACAGCCAGGGGACTGTCATTCCATATCATTTATCTGTTTTCTGTATTCTATTCAGCACCATCTCATAAAGCAAAGACTTGCTATAGCGAAGAGCACGTTCTTTTCCATTCAAAGCCTTCTCCTTTTTCTGCTATCAATCCTCAATTTCACACCAAAGTGAAAAGCAGAGGAGAAAGGAGATTAACAAGCATATATGCTTTTGTGCTAGCGACCAATATGTTTCCTTTTAGTCTCGGTTTATTTGTTCTTTGCTGGAAGGAGATTGCAAGCTGTTGCCACAAATCATGCAAACGTGCTTTGAAAGACTTACAAGAGAAGAAGACCTATTTCCAATCTCTGTGTTTCATGTGATGGTGCTACCAATCAACAATGAAAATATAAAACAAGATGCAAAACATACCACTGCTATTTAAATGTAAAATAAGACCAGTCAGGGCTGCCTACTTTAATGACAAATCTATGAATAAATACAATTTTCAAAACTGAGGGCTTACTTCCATTAAATACTTAAACTCAGAGCTTGCTAATCTCCTCAAATGTCCTCTTGGTCACTCCTCAGCAGTGGTGTTTTTTATTTATTTATTTATTTAGGGTTCTTTTTTGGGATCAATTCCATGAACTCCGGATTCTTCCAGGAATCAGGCTCTCTGCCTGTTCTGGAGGCAATGTTTGAATGCCATTCCACGACGCAGTACTGTGCCAAGAACCTATAGCAATCCATCATAATAAATCAGTTTAGTGCAGTGATTAAATTAGTGCATATGTTCAGAGTTTCATTGCCAGTCTCTTTAATCTAATAGTTATTAAATGACCCCACATGGTCAGGCGCTGAGCTGGGCTAGAGAGATGGAAGTGTCTAGAATGAAGATGACACACCGCTGATGGTGAAAAATGATATTTTACCTGCTGAATCGATGCACTAATCATCACCGTGGTGACAATCAATGTATAAGCCATTGCAAGCTTGGTTAATAAGGTAGATTGCCTTTAAAGGGCCTATGAGGTGTGGGAAAAAAATTACGCTTGGTTTGTTTAAATTAAATCGTTTATTGTCGTATATAAACTTTAAAGCTTCATAAGCAGCATATAAATGAAGCCAATTTTGAGCTTTGTTGTGACATTAAAACCAACACATTAAAATCCCTATACAGTATAAAAAGTGTAGCACCATATAGTCATGCTGAAGTTATAAGGAGCGTTGACTGTGTCACTGTGAGTTGATTCTTGTAGGAAGAACAATACAGGACATCAAACTGTCCCATGACATTGTTTCTAAACTCTCTGTACATTCTCTTAGCTCCACAGAGCATTTCAGTAGTTAATCTGCTGCTGCACAGCTCTTGTTGGTCATCTTGTAGTCCATCTGTGATCACTGGACACTGCCCACAGGGTGCTGTTTGCTGAATATATTTGGCTGGTGGACTATTCTCAGTCCAGCAGTGACAGTGAGGGGTTAAAACTCCAGCAGCCCTGCTGTGTCTGATCCACTCATACCAGCACAAGACACATGCTGAGACACACACTGAGAATTATCCACCACCCAAATCATACCTGCACTGTGGAGGTCCTTACAATTGAAGAACAGAGTGGAAGTGGCCAAACAAAGTATGCAAAGCAACAGATGGACTACAGTCTGTAATAGTGAAACTACAAAGTGCTCTTGTATGGTCAGCGGATCTGAGAGTATGGACAATAAGTTTGATAAGATTGTGTGTATTAGTCTTAAAGGCATGGTAACAATAACAACATCTTTAATTCTAAGGGATAAATAGTGACTGGAAAATGATCATTAAAAATTTATTAGTTTTTGGTACATAATGTATGTTACATATCATAAGAGGACCTCAGAGGAACAAATAGCTATAGAATAAAATGGTATCTGAGGGAATTTAGACATGCCAGAACATGTATTGAATGTGTGACATGTCTGATGAACTCAGAACATGTCTCTAGCCTTTTACTACAAGTCGTGTGAGATATGTAAGATCACTTGTGACTTAGGCCTTGTTTTATCTGCTCGGCTACATTCAAAAATCCATTCTCCTTCCTGTGTTTATAAATTTAAAAGATGTAATAAAGCTCTGAAGATGCAAATTTAAGAAAACCCTTTTATAGACTTTATAAATCATCTTCAATAAATGCACCACAATTACAGCCAATCCTACATAGAGTACATGGGTCATGTGTCTGCCTAATGCAGGCATTACACCCACAGCGACAAACATAACATTATATTTCATTAAAAGTAAACGTTTGCATTGGTCAGCAACCTCTCACAAAATCATCACTGTCAATTCCAGCCACTAAATCAATTTGCAGCACTAGCAGCCAAGCTGGTGCCATAGATCATTCAGCATCTAATGTAATTCTGCTATCCAGTAGGCACAGGCTTTCTACTCAAAAGGGAAGGAATTAACTGTGTTTAATGGATGGGTATTAATCCCTCCAAGTCACAACTAAATTAAGTAATAATGTGGCCATTAATATTTCAGGCACAATTGTTCAGAATCTTGAATAGAAAGGTCCTACCGAGCTCCAGCCAAGTAACTAGAAGCAGCCAATTCTAAGATAAGAACAAACTCTAATGAAGCTGAAATTGACTTGCTGGGTCCTTCTTTATATGTTATGCATTATTTGGTGCAACACACAGCAATAACAGTGAAGCAGTCCTGCTGCATGTGCGACTGCATTATTGATGATCCCAGTAAATCACAGGGTGTCAATCGACTAACGGAAAACAAGCGTGTAGTTATTGCTCTGTTTGTCCCATGACAGAACACAGCTTAAACATTCCAGAGGCAGATCTGTGAAGATTGGACATCTCTCTGTGGATCAGTAATACACGACCCATACCAAGTCCTGCTACTCAGTGACACTCAGAGCTCTGAGGGTAATTCATACAGACATTTATGCACTTAGTGGGTTCCATGCGTGGTGCAATGTGCTGAGAACAATGTTCAATACGTTTTCCAATCAACAGGCCACCCTTGACCTTAGGGCAGTGTGGATTTGCTCTGTCTGTAAATGTGTATTCATTGACTAAATGGGGGTCAGTCAATGGAAGAACAATAGAATAATTAGCATACCAATGTTAACCAGGTTGACACTAAAGATCTCAAACAGAGCTGTGAGCCAGAGACCAACCTTCATGTAGTTTACAATGAATAATAAGCAGTAAGTGCAACCTGTACATTTGTATATGACATTTAAATCAAATATAACTCATGTAACCAATTTTTGGAAATTCCTACAGATTACTTTTAAATAAATAAATAAATAAATATATAAATAGGGTGGCACGGTGGTGTCGCAGTCACTCAGCTCCAGGGACCTGGAGGTTGTGGGTTCGATTCCCGCTCCGGGTGACACTCTGTGAGGAGTTTGGTGGGTTCTCCCTGTGTCTACGTGGGTTTCCTCCGAGTGATTGTCTGTGAGGAGTGTGGTGTGTTCTCCCTGTGTCTGCGTGGGTTTCCTCCGGGTGACTGTCTGTGAGGAGTGTGGTGTGTTCTCCCTGTGTCCGCATGGGTTTCCTCCGGGTGACTGCCTGTGAGGAGTGTGCTGTGTTCTCCCTGTGTCTGCGTGGGTTTCCTCCGGGTGATTTTCTGTGAGGAGTTGGTGTGTTCTCCCTGTGTCTGCGTGGGTTTCCTCCAGGTGACTGTCTGTGAGGAGTGTGGTGTGTTCTCCCCGTGTAGGTTTCCTCCGGGTGGCTGTCTGTGAGGAGTGTGGTGTGTTCTCCCTGTGTCTGAGTGGGTTTCCTCCGGGTGCTCCGGTTTCCTCCCACAGTCCAAAAACACACGTTAGTAGGTGGATTGGCGACTCAAAAATGTCCGTAGGTGTGAGTGTGTTGCCTTGTGAAGAACTGGCGCCCCCTCCAGGGTGTATTCCCGCCTTGCACCCAATGATTCCAGGTAGGCTCTGGACCCACCGCGACCCTGAACTGGATAAGCGCTTACAGATAATGAATAAATGAATTTAGTGTACTTGCCTTTTGCCTTTAATACAGCTTCAATTTCTTTTTGAGATACTTGATTTCAGTTTTTTACATTGGGTGCAAGGCGGGAATACACCCTGGAGGGGGCGCCAGTCCTTCACAGGGCAACACACTTACACCTACTGACACTTTTGAGTCGCCAATCCACCTAATAACGTGTGTTTTTGGACTGTTGGAGAAAACCCACACGGACACAGGGAGAACACACCAAACTCTTCACAGACTTGAACACACAACTTCCAGGTCCCTGGAGCTATGTGATAGTGACACTACCTGCTGTGCCAACGTGACGCCCATATACACTACATACCCAAAAAAGCATGCTATTTTAGTTGCCTTTGGTTCCCTAAAACCAGAATTTCATAATACAGTGATTCCCAAAGTGTGCGTGTGTGTGTTGGAGGGGGGGGGGGGGGGGGGGGATTATACAAAGGGTTGTTTCTGACTACTACAAAACATACATTATTTCTGCCTCAGAACAGCCTTTAATTACTGTGTATGTAAGATTAACTGCAACAATGTAGAATCCATACAAATAATTATGGATCTATAACACATCCTGAATATGGTATCAGGTCATTCACAGTTCCCCAAACGTGAACCTGAGGAGAACAAAGTTCAGCCAGTGTAGTACTCCTCAGAAAAGGAAAGCCACTAAGCCAAGCGCAAATGTACACAAAGAACATCTCCTTTATTACTTTCCACTTGGGTAAACAGCTAGGTATGGCATTCTATTGAATTCTCCCCTTTAAATAGACTTAATCCTCTGAGCTGGCAGAGGTTCAAAAAGCTCTCCTCTACTTTTAATTAGAAATACAGTGGCGGGTTTGGTAGCGATGCTCCGGGAGCCTTCACGCTCACATTCCTGCAGGAGAATAATTCATCATGATAGAAGAAGGCCTTGTGTAGCTCAGCACAGCTGAGGGCAGCTTCTACTTTTGCTGGAGCACAGTTATCGACAGATGCATTACTCCAAAGACACAGAAAACCACACAAGGAAGAGCTGCAGTGCTAAAGCTATCATTACTGTTTTGGTTACTGTTAGTGGGCTGCTGGAAGTTTATTCCTTTCGCATTTTCCAATAATAAGTACGCCTTTTATCTTCACTAAAATCCTCCATTAGCTGACCTGGAGAGAGCCTGCTTTTACAGCACAGACTAAGCAAAGCTTACAAAGAATATGCAATGGTGATTCACCACTGTTTAGTCAAGGACCAGACTTAATTTATGTCCAGGAAACTTGCCCCAGGGGCATGTTTGGGCTCAATCTTCATGCATAAATTAGTTAATAAATTAGACAAATACATAATATATTCGTTTCAATATATTCATTCATAGTGGGAATGATCAGTTTTAATTCTAACAACTGAATAATAAGTTTATGGGTTTGAAAGGTTCAGAAGCAGGTCTATTAACTGTTCTCTGTTGTACAGCACATACATTACACAATACAACACATTAAAAATTAGATGTAAATAGTAGCAAGCCTTTATGTATGTGTTGTGCAGAACTCTTCTTAGACATGCTATTATGTAAACCCCTGCCTTTCAGGATGCCCAATGACGTCATCCCAAATCTATTCTACTGAGCTCACATAGCCCCCAGGTGGCGGAACCTTGCAACTGCAGAGATCTTCTTTCTCAGAGGAAGAAAAACAGCACTCTTAAGCATGCTTACAACAGCAGTATACATTACCTCACCATTATGATATGGAATAGGAAATGTATCTAAATGTGATAATGGCACTGTGTTATGGGAGATATGCTCATCTTTATTGACTCTGGTGTCTAACGCGATCAGCTGGCCTGCACCTGTGCCCTGGCTCATCCATTCTCCTTGCCTTGAACATAGTACAGAAATGTAAATAAGCCTTTTGTTTACAGGGAGATGACTTAATCCAGCAAGAAACTCATTACAAGTCTTGTTGTGTGGCTCAAGGATTGGGGCCAGGGAGTCTTTCTGGACAAAAAATGAGAAAGAGAAATAGAGAGAGAGAGAGAGAGAGAGAGAGAGAGGGTGCTGGATCCAGGGCAGCTCAGTTTGCTCAGAGTGAGGCAGGAGCTTGTAGAACAAAGCCCCTCTAGCACTGCAGCCTTTCACTCGGAGCCAAGGCCACAGCAGGAACACCAGAAAAGCACTGCGGGGTCTGTGCAAATCTACTGACATCCGAGCTTTAAGCCATTCTCCTCTAAAAGATACACCATCTCAGGCCTCAACTAATTGCCTCGCTGTAGTGAAAAACACTGGACGAGCCCTGCAGCATCACCATCACCATCCCTCTGCTCTTAGTTAAAATAAGAAACATAAAAACAACACCCTTATACACAGTAGGCTTTTTATTATTCTATATATATATATATATATATATATATATTTTTTTTTTTTTTACGAAAAGGAGGCCAAATATTGATTTAAAAAATTCTTTCATTTTCTTCCTCCAAAAAGTTACATAGTGCAATATCTTCAGTGCTGAACGTGCGGTAGGAACGTCAGAGGCTCTGTTCTCCTAATTACAGGACAGTGAAATAACGAAATTATTTTGAAGCTGTAATTTCAAGGTAAAATGCAACCCAGCGTTCCTTTAAAGGAAACAAACAAACTTATTTGAATCCATTAATAAAGTCTTTATTCTATAAAATGGCAGCCGACCGAAAACAAAAACACCAGCCTGGCAAAGACGAACGAATGTAGGGGTCTTGTTTATCTCGACCGAAGTAGCAACGGAAGGTGCGCGCGTTCACGCGTCTCCAGAACAAAGCGCCGTGAGCGCGCATAAACCAGCGCATTACGGCCATTTCCGGGTGCCCATTAAATGACCAGAAAGAGACGAAGAAACGAACGGCCGGTGAATCCCACCTGCTAGACTGTGTACAAACAGCGCGAGTCTTAGTGGGCGGCGCCGAAGCGCGGACTACATGTGTTTGTCTGAAATTCACTTCTGTTGTTATTCAAACAAACTACACACTCGGGCGCTAAAGTTTGGGTACGCTTTGTCAGACCTGACTGAGGCTCACTTTGACGCACGGTCGAAGCTAATTGCTTGAATATTTGTGGGAAATACACTGTGATGAGGGGTGGTCAAAGTTCAGCACGCGACAGCGCGAGGGGCGCATCTGACAAAGAGCAGCGTTATGTAACTATGGAAACCAGCTGTAGCTACTTTTTTGTTGGTGACATATGCCATTGTTTTAGGCTGTTTAGTGTAAAGGTGGAATGATGAGAGCCACTTTTCTGCTCGTTTCGGGTTACAGATGTGTGTGAGAGAGAAAGAGAGAGAGAGAGAGAAAGAGAGAGAGAGAGAGAGAGAGTGACAGCCATTCGAGCCCCGCCCCTCTCTGCGCTCGCTCCTGCGAGCCTTATAACCCACGCGCCTGGTGGCCAGACCCAGAGACTCAACACAACACGAGCACTGGACTTGTCTTGCTTCTTGACTCACAGCTGTTTTTGACGCTGATTTCGGACGGAATACTGTTCCACTGTTCCACTCCAAACCTGAGAGAAAAGCAGCCTCGCTTTTGGAGAACAGAAGGAGAAAGAGAGAAAAGAGAAAGAAAAAATGGATTTTTTAAACCACAGCTACTTGAGCGCGCGCGCGTCCTACGACTACACGTTCAATTTCTGGAACGACTACCTGGGCCTGTCCACGCTGGTGACGAAGAGCAGCAGCGGCAAGCCCGCGGGGAACAACAACTCCATCACGGCGTCGCTGAAGGCCACGCTGGGCCTGGACGAGCCGTGCGCGCAGACCGAGTGCAACGGCTGTGGCTGTTGCGCCTGCGGCTGCGGCTGCGTCTGCGCCTGCGCGCCCGCCTCCCTGCTGGAGCTCAAGGAGCGCTTCTCCGTGCTGAGTCCGTTCGGCGAGCGGGACGCGGCGTTCGGAGGCGGAGGCGGCGGAAGCCTCGCGGGACTCGAGCTTTTCGGCGCCGAGCGCAAGGCGCGCAGACCGACGACGCGCGCCAAGCAAGAGCCCAAGATCTGCGTGTTCTGTCGGAATAACGGCGCGCCCGAGGAGGTGTACGGCTCGCACGTGCTGAAGACGCCCGAGGGTCGCGTGCTGTGCCCGATCCTGCGCGCGTACACGTGCCCACTGTGCAGCGCCAACGGCGACAACGCGCACACCATCAAGTACTGCCCGCTGTCCAAAGAGCAGCCCGCGCAGAGGGCGCTCAAAGGAGGCAGGGCGGTGGGCGGTAAGCGCGTGAAACTCTTCTGAGTGGTGGCCACCACCGCCGCTCTTCATAGGCAGGCGCGTGCAAAGGTTTGAGCACTCCCCTGGGTCAATTGACGTTTGTTTGTTTGTTTGTTCTGTTTTTGTGAGAGAGATTACGCATCCTCTAAGAGGTGCACACGGTTGCTTTATGAAGGTGAGAGTGACATGAGGGTTGTGGGAGGTGGGGAGTTCACAAGATACAGTATAAAATATGCCTAAAATATACACAGGATACGTGTCATGTCTTAGCCCCACAGTTAACTCTGCAGATGTGTGTTCTCTTTAGAGGATGTGTAACTTACTTTCAAGTAGAAAACCAACAAAAACAATGCCACTGGACATTTGGGTGCCTAAACTTTTGCACACGACTCTACGCTCAGCATAAACACAACCTCCATATTGCACTGAATGTTTTATTGTCTCTCCTGCTTCCCCTTCAGATGACTGTTCCGATTGCGGCTCATTCCTCGAGTCTTACCTGCTTTAGCTTACAGGAATCCTTAAACAAACAAGAGACAGCCGTGTGCTAAAGTTTGGGCACCCCTGGGTCAAATGACAGGTTTTGTTGATTTAGTGGCATCATCTTCAGGGGAAAAAACGTAACTATGATCTGTGCAGTGGACAATTATTGTCTATTGTTTGTTTGCTGAGTAAAGTGTGTGTGTGGGGTGGTGGGGGGGGGGTGCCACATGCAGCAAATAAACAGTAACTGTGTGGTCCGTTGTTCAGGAGTGTGTTCCCTGTAGAAGATGTGTGGTCAGATTCACTTTGAATAAATGAACAAAAGCAAATGTCATTTGACCCAGGGGTGCCCAAACTTTTGCACATTGCTTTGTCAAAGTTTTCTGTTGAAATAAAAAGAAAATCTTTTATATATTTTTATAGATGCTTTATTTCCATAGTTTATTGTATACTTTATTCATAAAAATGATATTTTGTTCTTTTTTCCCACACCTTAGTCTATAGATGTTTATTAGTTGAGATTCACGAGTCATATTCAATCATGTTGTGAGTGAGAGATGCTTGTTTTTGTTTATTTTTTGTTTCTGTGGGCGAAGATGAATGTTGGCGTAAACATCAGAGGAGCTGCTCTTCTGTCAGCCTTGAGGTTTTTATTTTGTTTGTTTGTTTTTTTTTTTTTCAAAAGCGTAAGCTAAGCTTATGTCATCTTTCAAACCAAAGTTAAGTTTGCCATGAAGCGAGCTTGAGAATGTTTTCCAGGCCCTCCCATAGTCTACTGAAGTTTTCTGTGTGAGCTAAAGTGCTCTTGGTCCATGGTGCGGCCCCGTTCCTTTCTTCCCACAAAATCCACAATCCACCACACACTTTCCTTCCCACCCAGGCTGACATTTAATATGGGCAAGGAGGGGGAAAAACACACACACAGAAACACTGAGAGCTGAAACACAATGGGGTCTCTGTTGCACGTACATGGAGTCAGCATAACTTCATAATCAATAGATACCCAGCCAAATTAGCCCAATCCAGAGCCCTACTAAGAGTGAAGAGTATTCTTTCAGCCTGGCTCTCTTTTTGAGATAGATGTCTTCTTTATGAGGCCAATACAAGGTGCCCTTCTAATGTTTACACCCCGAGCGAGGGGAACACACACTGGAGAACGCGTCTTAGATCCTTTGGATCTGTCATTCTATTACCATTCTCTCAAACTTGACCTTTTTTTTCTCCCCACCAAAAAGAAGCATGACAAGCTAGCTGTGGGGGGAGAACTGTGGGTGGGTTATAACAGAATGCAGTCTTATAACTCTCCCTCAAAAGACAAAAAAAGGAAAAAAAAAGAAAAAAAAAGGTCAGTGGTGGAACAGCACGAATGAATGTTGTTAATAAAACAAAGCTTTTTTTGTAACAAAAAAAAATGCATTTGCCCCTTTTTGCATTATGTAAAAAACACATAATGAATCCAAAAAAAGAAAAAAGGAAAAAAAAAAAAAAAAAAAACGATGCAAAAATGTTGTGAATGTACAATTGACACTTGCAGGACTGCACGTCTCTGACCATTACGTTTACCAAAGGAATTCAATTTTAATGAAGTAAAAGGACATAGATTTGCTGTAATGTAAATAAAAACAAAAAGTTGAGTGATGTCTATTCAGTATTTTAACATTTAAAAAGTGACTTCAGAGGGCACTACCTCAACAGGATTTTGTACTTACATGTAAAATGTCAACAGCAGTTTATTATTAATATAGCGCTGCCATTTATAATAAGGGTTTTTAATAGTATTTTTGATCTTTGTATAACATAATTGTATTTTTCTTTCATTGCATTCTACACATGGAAGTGGAATTCCAATAAGCTCTTAGCATTGTTTGCCAATAGATGATGGCTGTATATAATGACAATATCATACTTTTTTAAGTTGTTCAATGTTACATTCTTGGCGAGTGAAAGAGAGAATGAATATGTTGAAGACTTTAGAAAATTTGCCACTTTTAACTGAGGTTTCTAATTAAATTAAAAAGAGGAAAAAAAAGAGACTGTTGGATTTTGTTATTTATATTTTGTCATGATTCCCTGTAAGCTGCTGTGCAGAGATAAACAAAATGAAATTCCATAGCGAAATAAACAGCTTATCAAATATTTTACTTTATGCAGTCATGGTGTTCTATATAAATATGATACACACACATTTATGAGGAGAGCAGAAGAATGCCAGGTCTCTTCTTTTTGGTTTAAAAATGACTGGCGTCCTTGTGAATCACTGCTTTCCGCTAATGGCTGTGGTCAGTATGATTCACACTGTACAGTGAGTGCCATGAGGTCCCACGTTCTGAGCTCCTTCAAAGAGAGAGAGAGAGAGAGAGAGAGAGAGAGAGAGAGAGAGAGAGAGAGAGAGAGAGAGAGAGAGAGAAGCTACGGTAGGCCTCAGGCTTTGCCGTTCATTTGTTTTGAAAGGGTGCCTACAAAAGAATGCACGGGCCCCTGAGTATCGCTGCTCCTTTTTCTTAGTGAGGCTATTATTTGCTTTTCTCAAGTTGAGTGTCTAACTTTACACCACCCAGGAGAGCAATGTCAGCTCATAATTTCTGCTCCTTTCACAGGAGATGGGCTCAGAGGGCAGAGGGCACTGTTCTGCGGTTTCTCTCTCATTCTCTCTCACTCTCTCTCTCCTCACTAGGCCCTGCCACACCTTCAGAACTGCTAGTCCCCCTCCTCTTCTCTCTCTCTCTCTCTCTCTCTCTCACACACACACACACCACACACACACACAGCTGAGGCACTTCATTAAAAATGGATGAATACTAAGTGCAAAGGGGATTTATATTACAGCAGACAGTAGCAGAGAAGCTTGGTAGGTTCTATTACACACATATGCATGCACACACACACACACACACGTCTGGCTAACAGCTTTTATTCCCCAGTCACCGCAGCCCATTACCAATACAGCAGAGAGGATTTTCATAATCAAGTTAGTTCCACCATTTATGCCATGCATTTCATATGATTTTAACAAGGACAATGGAGGGGGAGAGAAAGAGAGAGAGCGTGGAGCATTACACTGCAGCATTAGATATGCATTACAATGACTTTTCACCATACAAGCAGCTCATGGATTGATTTGACATGCTGTCAGTTTAAGAGGAGATTTCAAGATGCACTGGTTGATAAGTAAATTTCAACAATAAAAGTGTCCTATTGGAGACAAAAGGCTATTCTTATTTCTGCTGCACACATTATAGTCCCCCGCAGTATTCCATTCACTTTCCTTTTTTTAAAAAAAAAATATATCATTCTCATCCACATGAAGCCATGAGGAGAGTACAAGCACAAAAATGTGTGACAGATGAATGGCGATATGTCACACCAAATGCAGATTTGTTTTTCTGACACAAACACACCAAGCCCAGATGCTTAATGCAGATGTACTACTAAAAATAATAAAGCAAATGGCACTGAAGGAGCCCTGATCAAGACCAGGCATCAGCACTGGGCTCAGAAAATTCTGAATTATTTAAAAATAAATAAATAAATAACCCACTACCGATCCACTACAGGAAAAAAAAGAAAATCAAACCTGAAATATCACACATGCACCATGATGTCCTGTTGCTCGCTGTGTTCTTTGAGCATTAGATTCACATATTATGAGTCTAAAGCCAAGCAGTATGTTTAAAAAAGAGAAAAAAAAAAAAACATATCCAATTACCATTGGTATCAACTGATAGTTTCTCAGTTTCTCAGACACCGTGGGTCTCAGTGTCAGAAAGTAAAGGTGGTGTCGTACTATCCTTAATTAACATTCAACCATGCTCTGTAGCATATAAGAAAAAAGGTGAGCGGACCCATTTGACCTCAATTTTGGATCAAGACGGTAAGAAGAAAAGATCCAAGTGACTTAGAAAGAAGGTTAATTAATAGAGTGCGGCCGACAGGGTCTGTCTCAAAGGCTGCGTTTCAACAGAAGTGACTAAAAGTGTTAAGAGCAAGCACATTTTTCAGAAATTAAGTAAAGAAGTATGTTTTAAATTATAATACTTTTACTTTGACTCAGTCTATATTTGAATGAATCTACTTCCTTTTGTGTTAAATTGAGTATCTTTCATTGGAGAAAGGTTTCGTGCTCGTCACTAATTTTTGGCGCATGGACATTTCATTTTATATTGAATGTGAGTTGAATACATATAGCACTTTATCACAAGCTGTTTATATCTTTGGGAAGGTACTTTGACATTTTCCTAAGCTACTATTTGATATATGTAAATAACAACAGTTTTACATGAATATGGATAAACTACTCTACCCAAGTGGAGTAAGTAAATGGGGCCTGAAATTGAGGTTGAAAATGCAAATTGAATGTTCATGTCCCTGTAAAACTCTGTTGTGCTTGAAAATTAACCGAGGGGACAAGTCCTTTCAAATACAAGGTTTTTTGTTTGTCTCTTTCCAAACAATCACTGAACCACACTCATTGACTGAAACATACTGCATCTTCAGACCTTCTTCATAATAAATGTGTAGAAGATCCAAGAAACGAAATGCAGCTCCACAGTTTCAAGCAATTCACACGGCATCCTGATGCTAACGTTCATAATTCAAGACGAATGTCTGAGGAAATGAGGTAAGTCTAAAGAAAGGAACCACATCCATAACCACAACATATATCTTCTCGCAGAAAGCAAAGCATCTTCCCTGAGACCTCCACTTCTTGCTGATACACAGTTTACACTGTAATCTACATACGCAGTGCCCACAAGTTATCCTTTACCACATGAGTCTTGTTCAAAGTGATATCTTATACCTGGCAGTGGGCCAGTGAGACACACTGAATTACAACCCACAGTTCACTTTCCTCCAACCTCATATACAGCGACCTCAGCACAGACTGGAAACACATGTCAATATTACATCATATATTCTATTACTGAATCACACTGGTCTCAGAACAGAGGTTACACACACATTGCTGGTTATGTTTCAGATCAAATCTCAACCTTTGGTGCTAGAGGCCTGGGTTTGACTCTAGAGGACAAACGGAATGATTCCTGGAAATAAATACAAAGAGCACAAGCAGATGGACTTCTGCTTTCCATAGAATGAAAAGAACCATTAGAGTTAAACATATTCAGTGGCCTGGTCAGTGAGTTAAAGTGCTGTTGTATGTGCTATGAGATAAAAACTATAGAAAAAAATGAATGAGATAAATTCTGTTTCATCATCCGCTACTGCAAATGATTTCCACAGGGCAGTTTCTGTCAGACTAATGGTTTAACTATACAACTGTCCCTGACAAAGAGCACTGATGGGTTTGGGCTGCCATCCAAATTCAATATAATCTCTGCAACACTGAAGCAATTTGCCAGCTGCAATACAGAAGCACTTTAAAATTCACATCCATCTAAAAGTTATTACTTCATTCAAGATGCTCGACAGGTGGAGCCAGGAGGGCCATAACATTGCACTTACAAACCTGATCTGATTCATAAAGGCCTAAAGTCTTGAGTTAGGTGAAGTTCACACTTTAGATTTATGTGACAATGTGGTCTAATTCTACTGCCCATTACTTTACAAAAAGCTAGCAGTACAAAGGCAGGAAATGCCAGAGCAATTTTCAGTTTGTTGCTAAAAGCCCTAACTCCTTTTCTTTTTTTTCCTGGTGGAAACAACCAAAATAATCTAAAGAGAAAAACTGATTTACAGTGGAGTGTGAAATCCATTTCAAAATTAAGAAGAAACTGAAAGTTCGCTCCAACTTGAAGCCTCCATCTTGATTTCTGTTCCATATATTTTAATATATCCATTTTTAGCCTATTTCTAGCATAACTTTAACTCACGATTTGCCAGAAACAGTGACTAAAACATTCATATATTACAACCAAAATACAGTTGTAGTCACATTATACATAGAACATGCTAATATTCCCTGTCAATCTAATGTAGATACACTGGACAAACTCTTTAACAAATTATACCTGATAATTTAACTGCATGCATGTGGGATGCAATTGTGCATACTTTTAAACCTACCACCTCCACGGACTCTTCTGCTTTTGGCATCAGCAGATCATGGATTTGGATGAGGACGTGGAAGAAGAAGAAGAAGAAGAAGAAGAGAGAGGCCCATAGTTTGGGGACGCTACCTCCATCACATTTCACATTACACCTGAAAGCTACTTTAACAATATTGATCTTCTTTTCGAGTACAAGCACTGAATGAGTCTATTTCCTGTGATTGCAGCAGCCCAAGTTTGTTTACCACCCGGATTGCAGTACTCCATTTATCCAGCAGGTGACAGAACGTTGGATATTAGACCTTCCTTTGTTTGGAGACCGTTGTGAATCCCCTCGTAATGATTTGAAATAAACTGAAAAACAAGTATTTTTTTCCTGCTGTTTTTAATTGCTCTAGATCTGGCAACGTGAGCTTCATATGAGAATATTTACACTTATAATCAACATTTAAAAATGATTATAAATATATGTGTGTGTGTGAATATGCAGCTAATTCCTTCCCCAAACTGAACCAGCAGAGACAAGAGAATCCCTGCTGTTTGTCCTTTGAGAGTAAAGGCCCACGGTGTGTCTCAGTGTGTAAGGGTGTTTACCTGTAAATCTGTCTTTTAATTTGGCTTTGCTTTGATACCAGTCCACCGTGGAGTTCTGAGGGATCACAGGAACCATTTGTAGATGCATATTCGCCTTTGATCTCCAGCTACAAAGTGGACTGACTTTGCCATGTAGACTGAGCTCAGTTGCAGCAGGTCCAGCATGCTTGCTGCTTTCCAGGAGTTTAACTCAGAGAAATCCAGAGGAGATTATAAAAACAGGGCACCATCTGCAGTACTGGCACAAACCTAGGAGCCACTCAGCAGGAGCCAGGGAGTTGTGTATTGAACCTTTTTATTTTAATGGTTGTTTCTTCTGCTTCAAAACAACTTCTAAAGGCTTCATGCTTCTTTAGTCGTGGTAAAATATCAGCCAATCACCCAGTGTTTAATTCTTTTTACAGTTCTTGGAAAATGTGTTGGTAAAAGATGAAGAAAAAAGAGGGGAGTGGGGAGTTCTCCTGTTATTCCATTGTTAGTACCTGCCAAAATTACTCCAAAGTGCAAAGTGCAAACAAAGCTCACTGATGCATGATGGGAGAGAAGGCTAGCTGATCAGGACAGGTCCCTCTGAATATTGCTGTGGAGGGATGGTAGAGGGCCTAACCATCAAGGCCATAGCACAACATGCAAAGCAGCAGATGGACAATAGCCTGTAGTTTAAGTGTTCCTATACAGTAACCGAAGCTGATAAAGTGGACACTGACTACACAAGCTGTATGCATTCAACAGAATGTCTGTCCACAGTGGGTTCATTCTTAACTAACTGAATTCATAAAATGTAAGTGTCTATAAACTCTTGGACCTCTATTTTTCCTGGACCCTGGCTTTGACTCAACCTTTATTTTCTATCTGGTTCAAGTCCCAGTGAGGAGTGGAATGCACTGGAATCCCATGTGGTTGTGGTTTGGGCTCCAGTCCGGACTGAGCGTTAGTGACGCAGGCTAGAGGAAATTACAGCAGCTTCCTGGAGAACCGTGCCTTCAGAGCAGCCCTCAGGTACACACACACTTACCTCAGTGAAATCTCCCAGTACAAAATTGGACACAGTGTACATTGTGCAACACACTCTACAGATTCAGTTTGGGCCTAAATCATTGATATGTTGGAAAACGTACAAAACCAATACGAAATGTTTATCAAGGAAATGCTTGGGTTTAAGAAAACAGACCTCAGCTGTTCCAATCTCTGTTTTATTACCATTTTAGCTGTTTGGGTTGGAGATCATTAATTTTAAAACAGAGTTCTAATAGTTTTTCTGCATAATCATCAGTGGTGGAGAAACTTGGAAGTCTGTTTACTTTAAAGTTGTCTTAATAGGAACCAGGCGTCATGTTATCTATCACTCTGAAAGAATCAGGACGTACATGCTCTGTTTTCAACCAAGAGCAAGGCCAAGTAATAAACTCAGATGTCTGGTTCCATTCATCAAAACTATTACTCAGTAAGTTAATAGCGCAAAATGGAACAATTCAAATCACACCACTCTGAGTATATTGGGAGGCTCTGGAATGTGTTTACATGGAATATAGAGATTAGTGTAATATAGTGTAAAGTTTATAAACAGCTTATTATTAAAAACATGCAGAAAAAGGTCCTTCATTTGGTGTGGAGGTGCCTTGAACATGTTATATATAGACAGTTCTGCTGCCATCTAGTGTTTTTGTGTGTTTACTGCTTCACAATACAAAAAAGAGCCTGCCATTAGAACGTATTCTGAACAATCTATTAGTTGTATAGAGAGACAAAGCACTTTATATTAATATTACCTTTATATAATATTGTCCATTTTATCAGCTCCACTGACCATATATTGGCACTGTGTGCCCTGTGATTGGGCAGGGGGGTCATTCTCAGCCCTGCAGTGACATTGATATGGCAGTGGTGTATTTGTGTGTGTTGTGCTGGTATGAATGGATCAGACACAGCAGTGTTGCTGGAGTTTTAAAATCCCCCAGGTGTCACTGCTATACTGAGAAAAGTACACCAAACACCATCCAGTCAATAGGGTACAGTGGGCAGAAAATTGTGGCCACTGATGAAGGACTTAAGAATGACTTACGCAAATTGCACAGTAATAGTTAAGCTACTTACTCTGTCTTTATATCTACACAGTGGACTCACAAAGTAGGTCCTGCAGCACTACTGTGTCTGATCCACTGATACCAGGCACTTTACAATGCTCTCTTAAAAATAAAGGTGCTACAAATGAATTTGCAGCCATTTAATAGAAGAAGTGTTTTTGGATCCATTGAAAATAATAATAATAATAATTTTGCTAATAGGCCGCACGGTGGCGCAGCAGGTAGTGTCGCAGTCACACAGCTCCAGAGACCTGGAGGTCGTGGGTTCGATTCCTGCTCCGAGTGACTGTCTGTGAGGAGTTGGTGTGTTCTCCCTGTGTCTGCGTGGGTTTCCTCCGGGTGCTCCGGCTTCCTCCCACATTTCAAAAACACACGTTGGTAGGTGGATTGGCGACTCAAAAGTGTCCATGTGTGTCTGTGTTGCCCTGTAAGGGACTGGCGCCCCCTCCAGGGTGTATTCCTGCCTTGCGCCAAATGATTCCAGGTACGCTCTGGACCCACCGCGACCCTGAATTGGATAAGTGGTTACAGATAATGAATGAATGAATGAATTTTGCTAATATGTTTAAATGTGTAAAGAACCTTAAGATTGTGTCGTGGATAATTTAAACCCTTAAAAGTTTCTACACACAGTCACACATCTAAACAAACATGGTTCTTTATGGAACCAAAAGGCTATTGCTTTGCTCAAATAATCTTTTTGTAGCACCTTTATTTTTAGGAGTGTAGATGCATATTCAGTCAGACGAGTGTTAGTGAGCTCTGGTACTGCAGTCTGATGGCAAGCTTTGGGTCACACATGCCACTCCCATTCATCTCAGCAGGACTGGATGGTGCTCTAATGCTTCAGGGAGCACCCTTCCACAGCTTAACAACCGTGATGCTGAAGGTACACCTCTATACCACAGTTTACCACTTAGCTTCATGTGCAACTGCATTTTTTTTTCTGTATATATATATACATACAGGGGTTGGACAATGAAACTGAAACCACAATAATTTATTAGTATGGTGTAGGGCCTCCTTTTGCGGCCAATACAGTGTCAGTTTGTCTTGGGAATGACATACACAAGTCCTGCACAGTGATCAGAGGGATTTGAAGCCATTCTTCTTGCAGGATAGTGGCCAGGTCACTACGTGATGCTGGTGGAGGAAAACGTTTCCTGACTCGCTCCTCCAAAACACCCCAAAGTGGCTGAATAATATTTAGATCTGGTGACTGTGCAGGCCATGGGAGATGTTCAACTTCACTTTCATGTTCATCAAACCAATCTTTCACCAGTCTTGCTGTGTGTATTGGTGCATTGTCGTCCTGATACACGGCACCGCCTTCAGGATACAATGTTTGAACCATTGGATGCACATGGTCCTCCAGAATGGTTCGGTAGTCCTTGGCAGTGACGCGTCCATCTAGCACAAGTATTGGGCCAAGGGAATGCCATGATACGGCAGCCCAAACCATCACTGATCCACCCCCATGCTTCACTCTGTACGCTTCTTTGGGGCTTCTCCACACCCTAACTCTCCCGGATGTGGGGAAAACAGTAAAGGTGGACTCATCAGAGAACAATACATTTTTCACATTGTCCACAGCCCAAGATTTACGCTCCTTGCACCATTGAAACCGACGTTTGGCGTTGGCACGAGTGACCAAAGGTTTGGCTATAGAAGCCCGGCCGTGTATATTGACCCTGTGGAGCTCCCGACGGACAGTTCTGGTGGAAACAGGAGACTTGAGGTGCACATTTAATTCTGCCATGATTTGGGCAGCCGTGGTTTTATGTTTTTTGGATACAATCCGGGTCAGCACCCGAACATCCCTTTCAGACAGCTTCCTCTTGCGTCCACAGTGAATCCTGTTGGATGTGTTTCGTCCTTCTTGGTGGTGTGCTGACATTACCCTGGATACCGTGGCTCTTGATACATCACAAAGACTTGTGCTTGTGACAGATGCGCCAGCAAGACGTGAACAAACAATTTGTCCTCTTTTGAACTCTGGTATGTCACCCATAATGTTGTGTGCATTGCAATATTTTGAGCAAAACTGTGCTCTTACCCTCTGCTAATTGAACCTTCACACTCTGCTCTTACTGGTGCAATGTGCAATTAATGAAGACTGGCCACCAGTCTGGTCCAATTTAGCCATGAAACCGCCCACACTAAAATGACAGGTGTTTCAGTTTCACTGTCCAACCCCTGTATATGTGTGTGTGTGTGTGTGTGTGTGTGTGTGTGTGTGTGTGTGAGAGAGAGAGAGAGATTTATTTAGATAACCGTATGTGCTCGAACATCAGAAGACAGACTGATTTAGTCAGGCAGATTGATTTGAGAACTGACCTGAAAGAGAAAGCATAGAAAAGTCTGGGAATGTGTTCTCTCGGTGTCTGCAAAGGTTTTCTGCTAGTAGGATTAAATGGTTGCATAATTATGATTGTATATTTGGTTACGTGGATGACTAAGGCGGACGTAGCTGTACTACAGGAGCTGCGATAACCATAAGATGTCACATGAGGGCGCCATTGTAAAACAGTGACATTAAAACAGTTCGTAAATAGAGAAGAGGGGCAAACAGGGAAAGCAATGATTGTTCTCAGTTTATGTAGAAAATGAAGCCTTAATATTATTATGTTAGTATTTATTTTGGCAGTGAGTCAAAGACACTTAACATTAAGTGAAGATGTCTGTAAAAAAAGTCGTTGGAAATCATACTTTTGCATTATAAGCCTACTGGGGGACACGTTGTTTTAAACCATTATAAAATAGCCTAAATAAATAAGAGCTTAAAGAATATAGCAATATTCACAATATTATAGGCACCATTGATAATGAATTATTGAGTTCAGGGTCATGGTGCGTCCGGAGCATACCCGGAATCACTGGGCGCAAAGAAGGAACACACCCTAAAGGGGGCGCCACACACTCACACACACCTATGGACAATTTTGAGTCACCAATTCACCGTGTGTTGGACCATGGGAGGAAACTGGAGCACTCAGAGGAACACAGTAAATTCCTCACAGACATTCACCCGGAGCGGGACTCGATCCTGCAACCCCAGGACCCTGGCACTGTGTGACAGCAACACTACCTGCTGCGCCACTTTGCCACCCCGTAATGAACTCAGCTACCTATGGACAGCTTGTGTAATCTTGTGAAATCACATGTTTTTGATGCATGCAAATTAAACTGGCCAAGTGTAAACTAGAGTGGCATAAAGTCCCAGTACTGAACTAAGGCTTCCCTGGAGCGGTGAAGCTCCATTCGGCACATTTGAGTTAGTGTTTGTGATGCAGAAGTAATCGTCCAACATCACTGCTTCACCTCACTAATGTTGACATGGCTGAATGTCATAACATTTCCCAACACCTGGTCTAAAGCCTCTTCAGAATATTAGAATAATTTTTTTCAGCTTACTCCAGAATCATTGGGCGCAAGGCAGGAACACACCCTGGAGGAGGAGCCAGTCCTGTACAGGGCAACACACACCTACGGACAGTCACAGTTTACAGTCACCAATCCATCTACCAAAGTGTAGACTCCTCACAGACAGTCACCTGGAGGAAACCCACGCGGACACAGGGAGAACACACCACACTCCTCACAGACAGTCACCCAGAGGAAACCCACGCAGACACAGAGAGAACACACCACACTCCTCACAGACAATCACATGGAGGAAACCCATGCAGACACAGGGAGAACACACAACACTCCTCACAGACAGTCACACGGAGGAAACCCACGCAGACACAGGGAGAACACACCCCACTCCTCACAGACAGTCACCTGGAGGAAACCCACGCAGACACAGGGAGAACACACCCCACTCCTCACAGACAGTCACCCGGAGGAAACCCACGCAGACACAGGGAGAACACACCACGCTCCTCACAGACAGTCACCCAGAGGAAACCCACGCAGACACAGGGAGAAAACACCACACTCCTCACAGACAGTCACCCGGAGGAAACCCACGCAGACACAGGGAGAACACACCACACTCCTCACAGACAGTCACCCGGAGGAAACCCACGCAGACACAGGGAGAACACACCACACTCCTCACAGACAGTCACCCGGAGGAAACCCACGCAGACACAGGGAGAACACACCACACTCCTCACAGACAGTCACCCGGAGGAAACCCACGCAGACACAGGGAGAACACACCCCACTCCTCACAGACAGTCACACGGAGGAAACCCACCCAGAGACAGGGAGAACACACCACACTCCTCACAGACAGTCACCCGGAGGAAACCCACACAGACACAGGGAGAACACACCAAACTCCTCACAGACAGTCACCCGGAGGAAACCCACACAGACACAGGGAGAACACACCAAACTCCTCACAGACAGTCACCCGGAGGAAACCCACGCAGACACAGGGAGAACACACCATACTCCTCAAAGACAGTCAACCGGAGGAAACCCATGCAGACACAGGGAGAACACACCACACTCCTCACAGACAGTCACCCGGAGGAAACCCACGCAGACACAGGGAGAACACACCCCACTCCTCACAGACAGTCACACGGAGGAAACCCACCCAGAGACAGGGAGAACACACCACACTCCTCACAGACAGTCACCCGGAGGAAACCCACACAGACACAGGGAGAACACACCAAACTCCTCACAGACAGTCACCCGGAGGAAACCCACGCAGACACAGGGAGAACACACCACACTCCTCAAAGACAGTCAACCGGAGGAAACCCATGCAGACACAGGGAGAACACACCACACTCCTCTCAGACAGTCACCCGGAGGAAACCCACGCAGACACAGGGAGAACACACCACACTCCTCACAGACAGTCACCCAGAGGAAACCCACGCAGACACAGGGAGAACACACCACACTCCTCACAGACAGTCACACAGAGGAAACCCACCCAGAGACAGGGAGAACACACCACACTCCTCACAGACAATCACCCGGAGGAAACCCACACAGACACAGGGAGAACACACCACACTCCTCACAGACAGTCACCCAGAGGAAACCCACGCAGACACAGGGAGAACACACCACACTCCTCACAGACAGTCACACGGAGGAAACCCACGCAGACACAGGGAGAACACACGAAACTCCTCACAGACAGTCACCCGGAGGAAACCCACGCAGACACAGGGAGAACACACCACACTCCTCACAGACAGTCACCCGGAGGAAACCCACGCAGACACAGGGAGAACACACCACACTCCTCACAGACAGTCACCCGGAGGAAACCCACGCAGACACAGGGAGAACACACCACACTCCTCACAGACAGTCACCCGGAGGAAACCCACGCAGACACAGGGAGAACACACCCCACTCCTCACAGACAATCACACGGAGGAAACCCACCCAGAGACAGGGAGAACACACCACACTCCTCACAGACAGTCACCCGGAGGAAACCCACACAGACACAGGGAGAACACACCAAACTCCTCACAGACAGTCACCCGGAGGAAACCCACGCAGACACAGGGAGAACACACCCCACTCCTCACAGACAGTCACACGGAGGAAACCCACCCAGAGACAGGGAGAACACACCACACTCCTCACAGACAGTCACCCGGAGGAAACCCACACAGACACAGGGAGAACACACCAAACTCCTCACAGACAGTCACCCGGAGGAAACCCACGCAGACACAGGGAGAACACACCATACTCCTCAAAGACAGTCAACCGGAGGAAACCCATGCAGACACAGGGAGAACACACCACACTCCTCACAGACAGTCACCCGGAGGAAACCCACGCAGACACAGGGAGAACACACCCCACTCCTCACAGACAGTCACACGGAGGAAACCCACCCAGAGACAGGGAGAACACACCACACTCCTCACAGACAGTCACCCGGAGGAAACCCACACAGACACAGGGAGAACACACCAAACTCCTCACAGACAGTCACCCGGAGGAAACCCACGCAGACACAGGGAGAACACACCACACTCCTCAAAGACAGTCAACCGGAGGAAACCCATGCAGACACAGGGAGAACACACCACACTCCTCACAGACAGTCACCCAGAGGAAACCCACGCAGACACGGGGAGAACACACCACACTCCACACAGACAGTCACAGACCGAGCAGGACTCAAACCCACAACCTCCAGGTCCCCGGAGCTGTGTGACTGTGACACTACCTGCCCTCTAATGAAAAGTAATTATCTTTAAAGATTACTTTTAAAAAATATATCTTGTTGTGTTGAATTCTCACGTACAGCAGAGGGTGTAAAAACACTGAGAATTATCAACACATAGAAAAGACTTATGGGATTTCTCAAAAATAAAAAATAAAAAAGTCAGTATTTGAACTTTTTTCAATTATTATTATTATTTTAAACAAATCCCAGGCCAATAAAACACAGACCGCCCCGTTAACGTCTCACTGCTGTCAAAAGTCTTTTAAGGTAAAACTGTAGATTTAAGGTGCTACAAATTAATTTAATATGTGGCATGTGATGACTTATGTCCAGATTGGGGTTGTAGAAAAATGTGTATCGTCACTGTTTATTTTGAGAGATACGTATTTGTCACCGGACAGAGACGATGTTGGAAATTGAACATCAAACAACAAATTAGTTCAGAACTTTTATCTGGGGTTAAACAATAAGTTCCATTGAGTGAAAGTGAAAAACAATACACATTTTCTACAGAAAACACACTTCGGCACAATTTAAAGCACAATCACTGTTTACTGACTGCATTTAACCGACTAAACACTGAAAATGACACAGATTCCCAGAAGAGGATGTGGTAAATTACTTTACCTTCGAGTGTCTGCGAAATGTTTAAAAATTTCTAAATCAAAACACATTTCTGTTGAAGCTTTACTTGCTGAAAGTTAATGTTGTGAGGAAAATACAGAACATGGCCTGTGCAAAACTGATAGCATGGTCCCCATGTTTAGTGAAAGTACCTTTGTTTTCCCAGAGCTTGTTCGGCCATGTGTTTTCAGCTTTTAAAGTCTTGAAGCCAGATTGGGCCACATGAACTTCTGAGCCACTGCCATTCACGTCTTTTCAAAGAATCTGCTAAAAGTGGATGCGGCTTTTGTCAGTGACCCTCATGAATGTTAACGCAATATGGTCTCAGCCTCGCTGAAGGTGGGGTGGGTTTGTTTTCAGACGCTTAATTCAATTTGTCACCTCTATTCTGGGGGGCTTTGAGTGCCCTAATTTGTGTTAATGAGGGGTAATAAAGTCATCGCCCCTCACCATACTGCCAGAGGGTGGAAAAAAGAGGGGAGGCTTTCTCTCTTTTTCTCTCTCCTTCACTCACTCACTCTCTCTGTCTCTCACTTTACCTACACCAACCATTCTCCTTTCAGTCGTGCCCTGAACACACACACACACACACACACACCAATGTGCTGTTGTGTCCTCCCCAGCGCCTGGCCTCTATTGTTCTTCTTATTAGAACGCTTTTGTTGGGTTAGTGCCGCGGCCATCTGCTGTGCTGTCAGGAGCTGTGTGTGTGTGCGGGCAGGGGGCTTTTGCTGGCCCAAGCCCCCTCTCCCTCGCCCCTCGCTGGGCTACAAAAGAGTTGGCGTGTCCCCGGCTCCCTCCGGCCACCCTCACATAAGGGCCCTTTCACACTTGACGGAATTAGGGAGAGATTGATGCTCTCTTTGCCGGGGGAATGCCAGAGGAAGTGCTGAGGGAAAGTGGGGCGATCGGGCGCGTCCACTCACTTCAGCTGGACCACAGAGCAGCCATTTATGAGGGTACGATCCTGTGCAAACCGTTTGGCCCTCCTGCTCAAACGATGACATGTTCAGATTTTATTCATGAAAAGAAGTGGATGCGTTGGTTTCTGCTGATTTTAATAAACAGTTTGTTTTAATGAATGGATTTTATTTATTTATCTCTGAGGAAAAAAAATATATAAATATATATACCATTTTATATTTATTAAAGCATTTATACTGCTTTTAAATAATAAAATACATTGGTAATATACATTAATGGTAATATACATTTAAAAAGGAGTGTGTATGTGTATATATATATATGTGTGTGTGTGTGTGTGGGTGTGGGTGTGTTTGCAAAACACAGACAGAAAGTAGACAAATTAAAGTTATTGTAAAAAGTCATCTTTAAAAAACACAGCAGCACCATGTCAGCTGTTGGACTGGGTAAACTCCCTCCAGGAGGCCTTTAGACTTGTCTAAATGTTATTGTTCAAGTCAAAAGGTATCCACTGCGTTGGGACGTCATCTTTGACGCGAGTAACCTTTCTTCTTTTTTAAGGAGTATGTTAAACATATGTTTAACCATTACCTATAATATATAGTGTAGTATATAATACGCACACAGACACACACACAATGATCCGCCATAATATGACCACATCCTGTTCATTCTCTCTGTGTAGTTCTACCTTTACAGACTGTAGTCATCTCTTGCTCTGCATACTGTCCACTCTAGACACATCTACACTGTTGGTCTATTTTTTAGATATAGATAGTGGTTCGTGTGCTGTGTTGGTTGCCCCCCACTCTTTCATCAGTGGACACAGGACACTACTGACCGGATGTTTTTGTTTGTTGGACTATTCTCAGTCCAGCAGTGACAGTTGAGGTGTTTAAGTACTCCAGCAGCCCTGCTGTGTCTGATCCCCTCATACCAGCACAGGACACACCACCACCACGTTAGTGTCACTTCAACACCGAGAATGATCCATCAGCCAAATCATACCTGCTCTGTGCTGGTCCTGTGTGAGTCATTATTACTGAAGAACGGGTTGAAAAGGGGCACACAATGTGTGCAGAGCAACAGCTGCACTGTACTAATTGCAGAATTACCAAGTGCTCCTGTGTAGTCAGTGGAGCTGAGAGAATGGACAGTGATTGTGGTCAAAGGTGGTCAAAATGTTACGGTGGATCAGTGCACCCACACACACTGTATGAGTAAATTAACAGTTGTAAATTGATGCATGAATGTTAATAATCTGCAGAACTACATCTACAGTATGAGTTATGATATAAATATTACACTGTGGGCTTAGGTCTGAGGGTGTAATTCAGTAGGTGGCAGTGTGATCTAGTTCATATCAACACACATGACTAAAGCTACAAATATAATAAATATAAAATACGTGAGGCTGGTTTGACAAAAAAAAAATAATAATAATAAATAAATAAAAATAAAAAACTGGAGACAGTTTGAGTATCTTAGTTTCCTGCATTTGTTTATTTGGTTGGACTCTCTCTCTCTCTCTCTCTCTCTCTCTCTCTCTCTCTCTCTCTCTCTCTCTCTCTCTCTCTCTTCAAACATATCAAACAGAGTGGTGTAATGGATGAGTGTAACCCCTGAATGACCCCATCCAATGAGGCAGCTCACTTCTGAACTCCCAGCATTCCTCACTCCACTGGCCACCACACACTGCCAATCTGCCACCTTAGACAAGGAGGGCCAGGGAGGGCCTGGGGGCTTTCTGTGTATAACTTTATTTGCATGTGTCTGTGAAAGGTTTTTTGTTTTTTTTTTTGCCACAAGAGAACAAAGTCGTGAAGACTAGCAGTGCACTAGTCAAGTGCAAAATTGGTGAACTGATAATAACAGTGCAGTGTATAATGAGCTCTGCAGCTGATTGTGAGACTCCTGAGACTCCCAGCAGGTTATTTATCATACAGCGTTGACGTTCTTCCATTTCTACCTCAGCCTGCTCAGGCACAAACTTTACAATTACTGGAGCCATACATTTGCATTTTCTAGCATTTCCGTGCAGATCGTTCAAAGGCCTGGAATGAACGTTATACAAAGGTGAATGCAGTATTCAGTACTGAAAGAAAGGTATAACTGTAGTTTTTGAGAAAGTCTTTAAAATGATGTATGTGCTATTGGAGCTAACATGGTCATTTTGAACAATAAATAAAGCAAAATAAAAAAATGTTCACTGAGTAACATAGGCCTATTTCCATTGGTCCATCATTAAATTTGCACACAATGTAACAATCACAGCTGAAGCTAGGTAAAGAAAAAAATGTATATTAGTTATACTAAATTCAAAATTGCATACACTCTCAGAAGAAAGGTATTGTAGGGGTCACTAAATGTACAAATAATGTAAATGTACATTTATGTACATTACATTATGTATATTACATTATCTTCTCTGAAGGAGTGGTTAATATTTAAAATATTTCATTATTGAACTGTGTAAAATAAAAGAACATAATATATAAGTCCTGGAGATTAATTTTAAAATCTACAATTATAATATAATAAGGTACAATTGTTCCCTACCTAGAGGTACAGAATATATACCCTTGAGGGTACCACCACATGATATTTTATTTTTTCTGACAGTGTATATAACATCTACTAAAAGTATAAAAGTGTACTACTTTTTAGAAATCTTTTGTTGTGATGTGACTTCACAGATATGACAGCGTTTTCATTTCCTCATTCACACGTGTAAATGTTTATACAGGTGTTTATACAGGTGTTTATACAGGTGTGTAAGGGGTATAACCAAAATGAGCAGATTCATAACACATTTATATTTCAGAATTAAAAGGAATAAGATGTTATCTCTCAGCCCTGAACGGCGCACTCAGCATGTGTCTCACTGATACATTCCTTTACTCACATGCATTAAATATGCTCATGCTTCCGTTCATTCCAATCATTTTCTAGCCGTTCACATTCTCCCCAAAAATCTCCAGAATGTCCTTCCCACAAGCATCCAGCACCAAACGCACGTGAGACCTGTTATTTTAGCTGCAAGTGTTTGGGCTGGAATTAGGAATGGTGAATTACTTTTGGGAAGTTATTGGACCTGGTGTAGCCTGAAAGTCAAACTTCATTAAGTGTGCTGACTGATCTTGGGCTGAAACTGTTGTGTTTGTCATGTGGGTGAGAAATCTGCGTGTTAGCAGCTTATTAACTTATTACAGGGAGGAGGTTCGGCATTATTAACATTAACCCACCACACAAAAGAAAGTATCAGACAGCACTATTCCAGACATAGAATCTCATATTAAGTGGATAATTATAACTATTGTGAAGCCAAATATTCCATATTCAGGGAAAGCACATGGTATTCAATCATGTCAAGAACTTTGAATTCTGCCAAATACACGGGAAAGCAGAAAGGAAAATCATTCAATAGAGACTGCAGTAATTACAAAATAATGTCCTGTATCCTGTAACTGACTGTTGAATAAATACGCCGGACCTCAGATCCTGTTTCTCTCTAAAGAAATGTATATATTTCAGCTCTGTAAACATGTAGATTTAGACTACAGCTTAGTTACAGCAGCTTCTACCAAATAAACAAGCCGATATGTTGGGGACTATTTTGAGGATCACTTGTGTGATATTGTGTTGTTGTTTATATTACACTCAACAATATGTTTGAGTATGTAAAACATTTTGGAAAAACTTTATTGTAGGTTAATAGTTCACAAAGCTCTGTAATAATTACACAACAACTGATATAAACCCACATCTACTGGTGTGATGTGATTAAAAAAAAAAAAAAAAAATAAATAATAATAATAATAATAATTATTATTATTATTAAACACTAGAATAACAAACAAATACACATACAACAAAGAGTATACACAGTAAAGACGATAGTGTAAACAATCAATAAATTGAAAATAATAATAAAAATAATGATATTGTGATTACATTTTAATATATTTTTTAGAATAATGAGGAGTGATAAGATTAGAATTAATGACGGTAAGGCACACTACACCAGACCCTCACATAAACAAGCAAACACATCATATGCCATATTATTGAAGAGAAAAAAAAAGATTTTCATGCCTGCAGCAACATCAGTCCTGTTCAAACCCCTCTCTCTCTTCTCTCTCTCTTCTCTCTCTCTCTCTCTCTCTCTCTCTCTCTCTCTCTCTCTCTCTCTCTCTCTCTAGGCCTTGGTGCTCTGTGGTTATTTATTTATTTATTTCAGGGCTGAAATAAGCGCCAGCGCTGAACCATGCTGCTCCCCCTCCTCCAGCTCTTTTATTCACAGGCGCGTAATTGGTAGTCAATTTGCACTCCCTCCTCGCCCATTGTGCTGCATTTTGCTCCGACAGAGTGCGGAAGATTAATGGCCGAGTGCAGTCAAAAGGGCTGGGGCTCAGCAAGCCTGGGCACCTCTAAATTCATTACACCAATTTCCCCATGTCCTGCAACCCCAAAAACACCAGTGTGTGTGTGCGTGCGTGTGTGTGTGTGTGTGTGTGTGTGTGTGAGAGAGAGAGAGAGAGAGAGAGAGAGAGAGAGAGAACAGAAGGGAGGAAACAAAGCTGAGAGAGGCTCTGATAAATTAGAGAGAGAGCAAGAAATAGAGAGATAGATTTGGATTGGAAAACAGTTTGATATCAAAGCAATGCATTAAATGAACAGTGCTTTTAATGTAGCGGTATATGTTGAAGATGCACTGTTTCTTAATAAATCGTATGGATTTATTGTATCAAAGGCATTGTATTTAACAAGACTTTTTAAAATATTCAGAAACATCATGAACAAAAATATGACCTTCAAAGTATGAACTAAAGGAAAACACAACAGAAGATAAAAGTGGAAAACCGAGAGAGAGAGAGAGAGAGAGAGAGAGAGAGAGTGCATTGATTTGAGATAATGCTAATCAAGCCAAAGCTGTAACAATGGAACATAAGTATTAGATCCTCCATTTTTTTAAAACTAAAATAGAGCTCTATAAAAGAACCGTGAACCCTGTGTAATGCATAAGTCTCTTTCAGTTCTTGTTCATTATGGAAAACCATGGCTTATTTATGTTTTATTTATGTTTTATTTATGTATATTTATGCGTAGCTATGTTAGTGTTACATATTTGCATGACCATATTTAATACACTGTAGAATGTATCTCTATTTTTGTGGATTTTATTTTACTACAGCATTTAAAAAAATCACCATCTTTCATATCAAATACATGTTGTAGCTTAGATTTCCATTTAAACTTAAGAAGATATTTATTCCTTCTCCTGTAAGTTACTCGTTTAGTCTCAGGTTCTGAGGTACACAGGTTGTCACACGGTAGCTTTAGTTTCACTTCATTGTTTTTCTTTTTTAACTACAGTTCCATTGTGAGTGTGACAGACGATGCTGCAGTGTGTGTTTGTTTGTATGTGTATGAGTGCATATAGATGCTCCTATTATGCTCAGGCGACAGGCGGCTTGGTGAAGGATGTATATGTGTTTGTGTGTGTTTGTGTGAATGAGTGTACATGCGAAATCAGTATAGAGCCAATCAGCATTTCTCTCTCTCTCTCTCTCTCTCTCTCTCTCTCTCTCTCTCTCTCTCTCTCTCTCTCTCTCTCATTTCTCTATATTTTTCTGTCTAAACTTAAACGTCTTGTGGGTTTAACGTACTAAAACATTTTTTATTCATGAGAGTTTTCCCACATTTCCTTATAAACCTGTAAGTAAACAGGCTGTTGTTATAATTGTGACTGATGCAGATAAATGAAAACTATTAAACTGGCTGTCCTGTTTTATTATAACATTTATTTGACTGGGTGGGTCTAAAGTGTGTAAGACAAATGGAAAGAAGGGCTTATAAATTACAAAATCAGTTCATTTAATGCTGATTAAACAATACACCTTAATGTTAACTGCTAAATTTATTTATTTATTTATTTATTTTTTGCTGGTGTTTTTTTATATGCACATCTGTAAACACACACACACACATATATATATATATATATATATTCTGAAAAGTAACAATTTTCCACTAAAACTTTCATTTATACACTTAAAATAGCTCTGGCCAAATCACAGTCTCTTTTAATTGTATAAATGAAAGTTTTAGTGTCAAATTTGTACTTTTCAGAATATTACCAAAATGATATGTGATTGGACCAATAAAAAATATGTGCTTTGCATTAGACAGCAACAAATATAAAGATAATACATAAATACAATTGTAGTTCTATGACAAGGGCCACTAAAAGTTAAATGTAGAACTCTATGACATTTGTTTGTGTGTGTGTGTGTGTGTGTGTGTGTGTGTGTGTGTGTGTGTGTGTGTATGTTTCCCCTATCCCAGCCCAGGGTACTCATAACTCTTATTCCAGCCTTCAAAGCCCTTGGCAGATTAACACAGCCACAGTGCAGAGTGAGATTGGACTACTCTTTAATTTATGTACCTTGCCCTGGCTCCACGTGTTGGCTTTGCACCTGTTGAGCCTCCAAAATAAGCTCAGTCTTTGTGTCCACCCCTATGGCTGCGGGGGCCAATGCAGCGGTCAAGCAACAGGCCTGGCCTGTGTGTGACGGACGGTAAATGGCCATTTTTCTTTTCAGCTCTGCTGTGTGCACTTATGAAGAAAATTGGGAATGTGAGTTCTTGGGCGAAACCGATAAATTTGCACTGACCTTGTTGGATGGATTCATTGATAGGTGAGACTTAAAAGGCCTCGTGGTCACTAATGCGCACAAGCTGTGGATTGACAGGCCTGGACAGTGGCTGCCCTCCGTCTCATGGCTCCAGATGGATGGAAGCAGCGAGCTGTCGAAAAAAGAGAAAGAAAGAAGGAACGAAAGAAATGGACCACTTTGTCGGGGAGTTCCCACTTAGTAGCACAACCACCTCCTCCACCAAAGTCCTGAAGATAGACCAACTGTTTCATATTAAAGCTTAAACCATGGCAGAGAGAGAGAGAGAGAGAGAGAGAGAGATGGACTGAAGGGAGGAGGCAGAAATATGACAGAGGTGCGTGGACGGGCGCTCGGAGCGTTAATAAAGATGTCACGCGAGAACATCAAGAGACACAAAGTCTCATTTTCAGCCAAGGTGCTGCCCTGCAGATGTGCAGCCATGAAACAGCCATCGCACCATAACTGGCTCCGGCTGCTGCACCGCGGCCGAGCGAGAGCGCCCAGGCCGGCCCCCACAGCGTTTGAAGTGGGTGCCAAGAGGTGTCCAGACCCTTAACGACCAGCAATTTATTACAACACCGTCCTGCTGAGAGCAAAAAGGTCGAAGGTCACAGGGTGAAGCCCATAAAACCCTCTCTCCCTTTCTTTTGCTTCTCTCACGCTTTATCTATCTATCTCTCACTCTCTCTCTCCTTGTTATTCTCTGTTCCATTATCCTCTAATGCCCACTCTCTCTCTCTTTCTCTCTGGCTCCGTATTGCTTTCTTTATCACTATTACTCTCTCTCTCACACACACACACACACACACACACCTGTTTCACCCTGGTTTACTCATGAAGTTTGTCAGGCCACTTTTAACTGCTTCATGTTACTTTCAGCCCCGTCGCTAAGAGAGCAGCTAACTAGGAAAGAGGAAGTAGAGTTTATTTCCTCATACAAAATTTCACAAGCCTTTTTTTCCACATGCTTTAAATGTACAGGGCGAGGGTTAAAATGCAATGGCTTTTACACGGCCCGCATTTCAATTAGTCTCATAACTTGCATTTTATTACATAGGGGTTAATTACATTTTATTTAGAATTTTAATTTTAAAGAGCTCTGCAAAAAAAAAAAAAAAACTCTCGACTTTATCTGTGCCTAAGCCATTTAATGGAGGCTGTTGGTTAATAGCCTCCGAATGTTTCCAGACCATTATTCAGTCTTAGCACCACTCTTTTAATAAGTGCCTGACCTGGACGTTAATTCTGTAAAGTTTCAAATGGATTTTTATGTGTCCCAGAGAGTGATGTGACTGACCTTATTTTCTGAATTCTCTTTCCCAACTGGCTGTGGTGTGAACATGCAGAAATGTGCAAGCGACTGGGGGGTATCCAGTGAATAATTTCAGCTGTGAGTTGTAAAACAAGGCCACACAGATTTCTGTGTCAGAACACTGCAGTACTCCTTCATTTCTGGCCTTTTCATTACAGTAAGTGTGAACATTACTATCTTCACCTTTTATGTCTGTTATGAGTCACTAATCACTCTCTCATACACATGTTTATTCTGTGTGTGTGTGTGTGTGTGTGTTCCACTGTGGAAGAAAGAGAGAGAGAAAGAGAGAGAGAGAGAGGGAAGGGAATCAAAGAGAATCTCTGGCATAGAGATTTACAGGCTGGGTGAGATGTTTTCACTGCCTTTTAACCAACAGCAGAGACAGCACACACACACACACACACACACACACACATGCATATGAGAAAGGATTTTTACAGAGTACTTTGATTTGTTGTGTGGCAGGAATAAATCAGCGCAAATCCAGCTTCACAGTAAACGCTGCTGTCCTCCCTGAGGTGGACGGAAGGCTCGCTGGCATGTTTCGACCTCGTTAAACTGATAGTCAACTTAGGATTTTCCCTCACATGGTTACAGTCAGTCTTAATTTCATATACAGAGAAATATCAGCGTGCACTGACAAAAGATCATTATCCTACAGTGTTTGTTCCAGCCTTATCTCCTGACTGCTAGCACTAGACATCGGCCTTACGTTCATCTTGTGATCCCTTCATTTTATGACATCTTTAGCAAGCTGTTTCTCTCAGTGGAGAAGAGCACATCTCTGACCATCTGAACCAAATATAATCTGCCAAAACTTTACACAACCCAAAGCAGACAGAATCGTTCAAGGGCACAACCAGCGCGTTTGCACAAAACGTTCTCTTCTTGTGGCGCACAATAAATTACGGGTCTATACCGGCTGACGTCTTATATGTACTGAATGTATTCAGGCATTTATTTGGCCGCCCTGGTCAGGAAATACCAGTATAACTCACCTGTTAGTCTACAAACTGAGCCCATAAATAACATGAGCAGTTAACTCATTAGGAGCATGAACCCACATTCATGGAAGTGTGTGTGTGTGTGTGAGTGAGAGTGAGAGAGAGAGAAAGAGAGAGAGAGAGAGAGAGAGAGAGAGAGAGAGGGAGAGAGTCTCCACTGTAATTACTGCCGTATTACAGCTTTCATTCTTTTCAGTGAATGCCTTAACTGTTTTTTTTTCAGGATTTTTCTATAGCGCCATATAATCTCAGCTACATTCAGAAATGTAGAGGTCTGAGCTGTGGGAAGATCCTTCCGTCGATTTATATTCATACTCCCAACCACGAACACACAGGAGGGTTACAGAATCTATTCATTTAACCCCTTCATTTCAAGGTGTTTTCATAAGAGTCATAAGGGCACTTGGCAAGTTCGGGAATAAAAGTGCTGCAGTTAAAACTACACGATGTCATGAGACAGACAGAGTCAATGTTTGTAGATTTGCAGTTCAAACTCTAGAAGTGCGTTCACACACAGCCACACACATTTAATCCCAACCTGCTGTGGTGACACTTGCATACACACACAATCTGGCATGGTAATGCTTTCCTACTCAGAAGTCCATATGGCCAAGCACTCACGCAGCCAGCAGAGGGGAGCAACCCTACACTCTACTGAGGTCACTTTTTCACCAAGTGTCTATATCATGAGCCAGTGTCCTGCTGGAATAAACCTGGGGAAACGTATAAGCTACAGACATGTACAGGCTGTCAGGTCACTCCAGCGCAAAATTCAGCTTCACCAGAAATATGAATAGTACAGAATGGGGGAGAGTGGAGGGATATGGAATACATACTTTACGTAATGGAAAACATTCTGTGCCTGTCTTTATGGGTGTGCAGTTGATTTTTCATTCAATATGTCGAGTAACATTTGGTTTTGGTGAGCGTAACATGTAGTATTACAATGGGGACTACTGTATAACAACAGACAGTGACACAGCTAGAGACTAGAGGATGTATTTAAACAGTTAGCAAATGTCTATTAAGTCCAGCACCACCATATGTTGAACTAGGAAAGAGTGTCATTGAAAATAGGACTGTTCTTTTAATACAATGCTGTTGCTTTAAGTGGGTTTGTCTCCTATGTGTCTGTAAGTGTGAGACATTTCAGACATTCCCATGCTGTCTCTGACCCGGTGTCCACTCTGTGCTGACCTTGGGATACCACTCGTTGCTGCTAATTTGATGGCGCAAGCAACTTTGTCTTTCTCTTTCTCCTTGTCTTTCTTATTCCCTTGTTTCAAGAGACATGCTGCTTTTGCTTTTTATTATTTTGCTGCTTTTGTCTTGAAAATGTATCATTAGTAATGCATTTTCTGGGTTATAATGACATAATTATTGACATGAGATTTTACATGTCATGCTGGGGTTTGAGTCTCAGCTTGAGCAGGAACACCATTACCTTTGACACATAAAAGAATTGCAGTTTGCTCTGGATAAATACATTTGGCTAAATGCCCCACATGGAACTTTAAATGGTCATGTAGGAAAATGATAAACAGGCCTTGTATAAAAGAGATGCCTGACCATGTTTGTGATCTGAATGTGTTGTCCAACATGTGATTGTACCGCAAATAGGAAATAAAAGGCAACCCAGATAAAAAGACTACGTCTGAAACTTTATAAATAATGAATTTATATATTTTTAATGTCCACACACTATTAAAGTACAAATTACAACACATTCCCCTAAATCTAAAATAAATATTGGATACGCTGCAGGGCCACATTACATTTTTTATCCATTAACTGTTATAAAATGTTATATTTTCATTATGAGAAATTGCAAAGTAGGCCTTGATGGGGGCCTTGACAGATTAAAGCTGTTCTACTGAAGTGGCATCTGAAGTGGCTTTTTACTGACAGCGGCCTTGTGTGATGCTGATAACTGCCATTCTCTCACTCTCTCTTTCTGTCTATATTAAGATTCTCAGCTGTTTTGGAAAGACATGCATCGAGTGAAATCCTGCTCTTTCTCAATGTATCAGCATTTTTGTCAGTCGACAAATCTATATTAAGGAACATATGCGTGTGTGTATATATGTAAGTGTGTGTGAGATCACTGTGGACACTTCCGCAGAGCTGTGTCAGTGACTTGGACACTCGTCCAGTGTATTGTGATCACCATGGGAATGACAATTGAGGGATGGGTTTTAGATTGTTATCCGGCCCCAAGTGTCAAGATAAGCTCCAGCCAGACCCACAGTGGCCTATTTACACGCACCTGTTACACACACACACACACACATAGCCCTTATGCTGTCCACCTGCTGTGCACACATCACAGGGTTGGTGGTAATATTGGGCAAAGGGTGAGTGTGTCATGAGCGTGAGATTAATGTTATCCTCCAGCAGTTCTCGATGCTAACGAATGTCCTGTTCTTAAGAAAACAGTGAAGCTGATCATGTTCCAGCATTAAAATTCAAGCAGCTTAATCTGCTGAAGAATTCTTCACATACTTTAAATGTCTTACTTACTAAATCATTTAGTAGTTCTTTAATTTCTTGCAACTATTTGCAAAACATACTGAGAGTTATGTTTTTAAATATTTTAATATGTTTACTTTGAGGGCAGCATTGTGGAGCAGCAGGTAGTGTCACTTTCACACAGCTCCAGAGACATGGAGTTGTGGGCTCAAGCCCTGCTCCAGGTGACTGACTGTGTGTTTGGTGTGTTCTCCCTGTGTCCGCGTGGGTTTTCTCTGGGTGAGTGTCTGTGAGGAGTATGGTGTGTTCTCCCTGTGTCTGCGTGGGTTTCCTCCGGGTGACTGTCTGTGAGGAGTGTGGTGTGTTCTCCCCATGTCTACCTAGGCACTGGCATCGTGTTGCAGGGCCTGTCCCAGAGCCCGGATAAATAGGGAGGGTTGTGTCATGAAGGGCATCCGAGCGTAAAAACTGTGACAGATCGATGGTGCGGATCGCAGGTGATCCTCTGTGGCGACCCAGGATTGGAGCTAGCAGCCGAAAGAAGAAGAAGATGCAAATTTTTAAAGGCTAATATTATGTTAAAACTATCAACTCATGTGTGTATTAGACTAAGACCGGTATTAGAATATGGGAAACTACTTTTTCATTCATTGTCTGTAAAGCACTTATCCAGTTCAGGGTCGCGGTTGGTCTGAAGCCTACCCAGAATTATTGGCCGCAAGGCAGGAACACATCCTGGAGAGGGCATCAGTCCTTCACAGGGCGACACATACTCACACATTCACTCACACATTCACACCTATGGATACTTTTTTTTTCTTGAGTCGCCAATCCACCTACCAATGTGTGTTTTTGGACCGTGGGAGGAAACCGGAGCACCCGGAGGAAACCCATGCAGACACAAGGAGAACACATCACTTCTCACAGACAGTCACCCAGAGCGGGGCTCGAACCCACAAACCCAGGACCAGGGAGCTGTGTGACTGCACCGCTACCTGGTGTGCCACCGTGCCGCCCAAATTTACATCTATAATGTAGATGTGTGAATCCACAGTGTTTAAAATCTCCAGCATCCCTGCTGTGTCTGATTCACTTGTACCAGCGCTACACACACTACCACACCACCACCAGGTCAGTGCCACTGCAGCACTCAATATGATCCACTGCCCAAGTAATACCTGTTCTCTGGTGGTCCTGAGCATTGAAGAACAATGTGAAAGTGGGGTAATGAATGAATGCAGAACTACAGGTTGACTACTTTTTGTAACTGTAGGACTACAAAGTGCACTTAAACATTAAGTGGAGCTGATAAAATTGACAATGAGCGTACATACAAGGAGGTGGCTTTAATGCTAAGGTTGAATGGTGTATATTATAAAATGCTTGATCAAGTGTTAAACGTCATTTTGTGGTAAAGCATCATGGTGACCCAGTTTAAAGTTATGGTATTTTCAGGGGTGTTTTTATGACAGCAGCAGCTGTATTTTTAATGAGGTCTAATGATGAGCTTCATTTGTGTTCACATCTGGAAAAGATTTTATAGTTGTTTTTCCGTAATGAATTATTGACTACAAGATATTCCAGTTTTTCTAAATCCCATGCACTTACACTTTGGGAAGCAATGTTATAGGAACAGAAACTTTAGTCCATTAGAGCCAAGTTCACTTTTCACAAGTGACCACTCTCAATAGCTCTTCACCCTGGAGAGGCTCCATGAGGGACTGGCTGTCATGTAGTATATGTGTTATGAACTGGGCTTTGTCTCTCTCTCTCTCTCTCTTTTTGACAGCATCCTCTCCTCTGTGTGATCATGAATCATAGAAATTGATTTCACTGTCACACCCCAAATCCAGGGCTTGTGTGCATGTGACTCTTGGTCAAGCCTGCTTAGGGGGTTATGGTGACCCCAGAGAATGGACACACTTTGAGATGATCCTCTCAAAGGTCAGGTGGCCTGAGAGCATAGCGAATGCTGGAAGTTCACTCATGTCCGCAAGATGGAATGAAGATGTCCAGTTTGACATGACTGAACTGTCTCTCTCTCTCCTCTTCATCACCTTTTCTTCAGTATTTCTCACTGACATCTGTCTTCCTCAAGTGTTGACATTTTCATCAATGTCCAAAACAGAACATGAGCTACAAGAGCAAAATATATTCCCCCAGCAATGTTCCACATTTTATTTTTATTTATTTATTTATTTTATATAATCAGTTTATATGTTTTGGGCCAGAGTTCATTAATAAAGTACATTTCATTCATTGCTTTATGTTGTAGTCTGCTCACAGCTATCCTGTACCCACACCCATCACATCAGTGGATTCACCATAGACAGGGTTCATACCTGTGTTCAAAACACTACATACAAACAAGAGATAAGTGTATGTCATTATAGGTCATACTATTGGTGGTTTGATGCATCAACAAAAGGGAAAGGGATTTAATTTCTCTGTCACATTCCACCACAGTGTTATACTTGCTTTTTTTCAGCACAGTGCCGCCTCTTGGTTTGGTACTTGCAGATTGCTGTGGTACTCTCATATTCAGGCTTTTTTTTTTTCTAACTGTAGAGGCAATCTCTGTGAGTTCCAAGAAGTCTAGCCCTAATGAGCTGTCATCATACATAACCTGAGGCATTTTCAGAATTGCTCCCTACTCACTGTTCCCTACATTACTCACTAGTGCACTATAATATGGACCAACATTCAGGATGGTAGTGATTATCTAGTGGTCTGGTGGAACTGCTATATGAAGTGACCAGGAAAAAAGTTAAAACCATCCACCAAAAGCCAAATGATCAATGTTTTGTGACAATGTCAAGTTAGATTTCTGATCAATTTGTACACATCAATGTGCTACTTTTCTGGTATATATATATTAGAAAATATGTAAATGCTGTCTTGTATAATCTTCAGGCATCCTCCAAATCTGAGCAGCTTTTCATTTTTTCCCTCAGCTTTCTAATGGCTTCTGCAGATTGTTGCTCTTTTTTATTGTGAAGATAAATCTGCTGTAACAAGCTGAAAACACCCATAAATCTCGCACTGACTTCACGTCGCCGGGAGATTTTAAGGGTCAGCGTTGCCATGGAGATATGTCGGCCCGTCCCATGGCCTTGCAAAACGCCATAAAAAGATGGCTGTGTTTGAGACGCATCCTGCACCAGGCTTTCAGCTGTCTTTAAGGACACTGACATTTAAAGGTTGAAATGGACTAAAATTTAATATTGCCATTGATGGCTTTGCTTTTGATACTCAGTTCAGGTTTCCTCAGTGTTACCACTGCTAGGCAATAAATCGTGCAGACAAAGTGGAGAGAGTCCTGTTAAAAGCACCTGGCTCTGGGCATCACACAGCTCCGCCAATAATGACAGTGCATCTGTGACAAGAGAACCAGCTTTAACATTCGGGGAATAAAACCATATTTGCAGTGTATATGGGAAAAGATGCTACAACATTATGAAGGATATGTCAACTATTTTTGAGTTAAGTGCTGATCCAGTTGCCTTTTCATTCCAGTATGACTGACTGCTTGACTCTCCTTAATCAAGATTACCTTTTCCAGAATAGGAAGATCTATGGAGGACCTACCTGGGTTGTCCCTAGTGTCCTGGTTATTTAATGTCTGAAACAACAGAAACATGCTGGTTTGTCAGTAGACAGTTACCACAGATGTCATGTAGATGAGGGTATGTCCATATGTAACTTTAGCCTTAGTGGTCAGCCTCTGTAAGGGCATCATTAAAACGTCTTTGGTGATTAAAGGGGCACTTCAGTCCAGGCTTTCTTGTCGTTAACTCGTCTTTCTTGGGTTACGGCAACGTAAAGAAACTAAGCTAACTTTTCATTGCCGAGGCCGACAAAGTGGACCAGGTGTCAGTTCTTAGCAGGGTGTAGAATTTAAGCTACACTCGGACACTCAGATATAAAAAACATTTTATTCAAATGTTGTTAGTTGATTGTGCCGTCTTTATATGCCACAGAAATATGGAGTAAGTAAACGTTAAATGCTTCAAAATATGAATTCCTTGCCAAAAATTGCTTATCATATGCAGCTGTCATTTACTGAATAACACGGCTTTATCACGAGGACAGATTAAAATGAAGAAATTCATAAATCTCTGCTACTCTACATGTTATCCAGCTCGACATGTGTTAGTTTTCTTTGCTTTGGCCTCTCTCGCTTTACTGCCAAGTCCTCAGCTGCCAAAATATGGATTCAGTACACAAACATACATACAACTCGCTCTTCCAGTGCTCTGGAGTTATTTGCTCGATCTTGTTTTTTTTTTTATTTTGTTTTGTTTTGTTTTTTTGTTGCAACATCAGCCTTTTACATATTTGGCAGCCTGTAGTTTAAAAAACCTCTATGGATGAATTAGAGAAAATTAGCACTTGTATAAATTTGTCAGTCAGGGCTTTGGGGTGGACTCTGTGGACAGTTTCTGTGAGCTGCGGCCAGAGTGTGTTCTTCATAATAAAGGCTCTGAGCTGTGATGGGAACCAGATGCCCACACTCTTATTCAATGAACCATAAAGTTTAATGGAGAACCTCCAGAATGACCTGGGCCGTCAAGAGGTAAAGTTCTTTCTATTATGATACTGCAGAAAGAATTCAGGAGTGTTCCCCCAACACACACACACACACATACACACATTAGACAACCACACTTCTATATGTGATTTATCTCCTTCTCTCCCATTAGGAGTAGAGCTGACACGGGCAGCCAGAAGTGATGAATAAGAATGAATGAAGAATGAAGTTCCTTGCATGTTAGACAGAGCCCTGTTTGATCCGTCCAAGTGCTGGTCTGTTGTCAACAAGAAATTTATTCTCATTGTGTAACATGTTCAGTGCAGTGTTCAGTGGTTCTGGCCAAATATGAAACATGTAATGTCAGGAATTCCACATAAAAGGGGCTTTGATTGTTTAACACTGCGATACATCTGGCTTTGTAGAAAAAAAAAACATAAAAACATTCACACTTAATATCCAAACTAATCACGGTTTGTATTGTTTCCCTTCTATTAGTAGAGTTCAGCTGAACGTGCGCTCGACTGTCCATATCCAATAATTTCATTGAAAATTCCTGGCACACATGCTTCCCAACAACTCATAAACATAATCAATCTGTTATGGGTTTTCGTCCTGAAGATCTCCCGCAATTAAGCAAGTGATAAATGCTAAAACATGGCCTGGTGCATGCGGAGAAAGGTCGCTTTATGAAACACAATGCGAGAAGAAATCAGAATGATTGAACAGTCATTCTCCCTCTGGACGTCGCCGAGCTCGGTTTATTTGTGATCCGACTGATCCCAAGCCAAAGACGAAGCCTGTGATTATGAAGCTATAGATGTGCAGAGACACAACTGGCAGTGATTAGCGTGCGTTACAGAGGATCTCCTCTCTGAATGACCTGCCGGTCACTGCACATGCTCAGTGTGAGCGGTTGAACCGGGGAAGTCCGAGAGGCCTGAAGTGCGAGACAGCCCTCTTTCAGCACCTGATCTGCTTCACTGCAGCTGCACCTTCAGGGGAGTGCAGCATATCCATCCTGTTTCTGGCTTTGAGCAGGCTCCAGAAACAGTCCACAGAGTCTCTGTGCAAGGGCTCAAGAAATATGCTCGTTCGGATGCCTTTGTCTTGAATAGTTTTGGATGAGAAAAATTAATGATAGGAAAGAATTATATGTCACAGTCCTGTGCATAAGTCTGAGACCACCCAGTGATGTTTTGGTGAAACATGAAAAAAAAATGTAAAAACGATTTTCTTTACCAAAGTTGTACTCCACATGTAACACATCTGTGGCAGAGAGTGCACACAAACACCCGCTAATGATTAGAGGCAGTGAACACACACACACACCTCCCTCGGCCTTGAGGGAGAATAAAAACACTGATCATTCACCTTCCCTGCACCAAATTTTTCTGCCAGTCCTAGGGATCGATCTGGTGACATTTTTTGTTTTGAAATTATGTTTTAATCTAGAGTTTCAGAAGCTCCTAGTTTTAATGCTGTTTCCTTTGACCTACCCTAACTCTAACCCTTAAGTGGGACATATTATGAAATAAAAAAATCACTTTTAAGTGCATTAGCACATACATTTTGGGGCTCTGGATTTCCTACCAACCCACGAAGTGTAAAACATAACAATCCAGTCAGTGTTTTGTGAGAACATGGGACAAATTCAGATTTTTTGCTGCATATTGTATGACTAGCAGGCACTTCAGAACTGTCCTGCCTCCTCATCTCTCCTCTCAAAGCCCTGGACACATCTGAGGATCACAATCACAGTGCCAGACCCATCTATATGTGAGAGCACAAAGATGATGTAAAACCCAGCAATAAGAATACTGGTTAAACTTGGCAAAAATAAGAATGAAAACAAAGCGAAAATGACTAAAAAGCCTGTGTTTCTGTTCTGCACTCCTCACGGCTGGGTGCCTACGTTTGGTTTACACAGAGGCTCATTCTCAGCAGGGGCTGAAACAGCTCTTTACACATGGTAAAAAAGTGCTGTGTCGTTTGGTTCTTGTTGTATTTTGACCAAAAAGCATGTCACAGATGTTTCATTACAACCCCAGGGAACAATGTTAACTTGTGGAAAAAATGGGTACATCTTGTTTAAACGGTTATGGGAAAGGTCTCAAAAATTACGAATAACTTTTTCTTACCTGCATTTTTGAAGAAATAAATAAATTATCCCTGATTTTTGCACAGTGCTGTAAAAAAGGATGTTGCTGTTTTAAGACTAGGTCTATTAGGCCTCCCCTTTATTGTAATGCAGATGGAGAAGGCTCGTTGAGTGTGCTTGGCACCTCTTCACTACTGAGCACTTCACCAGGACTCTCAGAATTTCATATAATTTCTGATACTCCTTTTACAAATGGGCTTGTGGCCTGTGGTATTGGCTGGAATGAGGCTGTTCCACATGCAAGGATAAGATTTCACTCCCATCTAAATTTGCTTTTATCTCATGAAAAATGTACGTTTTCATCTTTGGACCCTGACTGGGACTTCAGCTGGCTGGTAAAGGATGGAGACATGGAGGAGTATACATCTCGACCTATAAAAAGGGACAGAAATTAAGCCCCAATAAAAAGCCCTTCATTTAGGCTGTCAAGGCTGTCAGGACTGCAGCGCTTGGCCACATCAAACGAGTGTTTGCCTTGTGCATACCTCCTCCGGCGGGCTGGTGTTGCCAGGATACGGCTCTTTCTTGCCAGAGCTCCCCTAAATATTAATCTTAAGTGTTTTGCAAATCCCCTATCAGCATCTCGGAACTGCTGACAGCTACGCCAAGCACACATTTCCTAGGAAAGAAGAAGGAGGGGGGAAAACTAGAGCTGTGGTTTTAATGCTCCTGACTAAGAGCATCTGCTCCAGATCTGTTTTTATTTTCCTCATTAGGCTTGCCTCTCTTGCATGGGAATGGCTGCCGCTCCACTTTAACCGTTGCTGACCATGCAGCAGTCTCTCAGAATCTGCTGTGAGGGGATTTCAAGCCAGAACTGCTTATCACCGCCATATAGCTTTCATCAGATTTCTTTTCTAGGAAGGATTGTAGATCAAAAATATTACACATGTTGGTGATGATTATCACACTTTTCAGCTCTGCTCTAAGTGTTTTAGGTTCTATGACTTATTAGGTGCTAGCTCCATTAAGATCCATATGATACCCTGAGGAATATGGGGTTAATTCTTTGTATATTCTGAAGAATAATGATGCCAGCGGGGGTTTTCTGGATCAAACAGATTAAATTTTTAGATCTAATGCATAGCTCAAATGTGTAAATGTAGAATAGCATCTACTATTGTGGATAAACACAGCTCTCTCTGGTTGTTTGCATTCAGAAACTAAGGTGGAATGATGCTTTTGAGTGGAAAAAAAAACAACTGTTGTTTGTACACTTCTAAACTTGTCTGTTAGATTTACCACAGAAACTCATTTGTAACTTGTGGTTAGCTAGGGTGACCAGATCTGAGATGGTGAAAAAGAGGACATGTCTGGTGTTGGGGGGGGGGGGGGGGTTGATGAAGTCACGCCCCTTGCTGCCGTTGTATGCTTAGCTGAACCTATGTGTGCTTTTAGGTCCTTTACTTTACCTGACGTAAACAAGGACTACTGACATGCAGACTGACCAATTAAATGTTTACAGAGAAGTTTATCGACCAATAATGGTAACTCTACAGTCAGACCGTCCAATCAGAAGATTTTAGGCCCCTTCTCATTCAAGCGAACCAATCGGAGTAGGGGAGGGCGGGACTAGTTTGTGAACGAAACTTCTCGAAATTCTATGTAAACTCTAGAAAACCAAAATCCCAGAGGTTTGTGAAATTCCACCTGGACATTTTTTTAAGTCTAAAAAAAGAGGACATGTCCGGGTAAAAGAGGACGTCTGGTCACCCTAAGTTAGCCATCTCCTGAGTTTGGAGACATATCCACCTTAAGTGATTAAAAAATACTACCTACCTATGGAGCAGGAACATAATAATATCCTCATTTCGGTTCATGTTTTTCAAAGTTTGGAGTTCCCTCTGTTGTCTAAAAATACTCCACATGCCTCCAAGATAGCTAGAGAGAGAGAGAGAAAGAGAAAGAAAGCCTAGCATATCGGGGCCAAAACAGTTTGTTTTTCCACTCATTTAAAGACACTGGAGCTTTGTAAACACATTAGTTTCGAACATATAAACAAACTGGAGAGCTAGCAAATGGTGAGGAAACATCTGTATTTTATAAAAAGTGTTAATTGCCTTTAAGGCTACAAAGAATCATACATACTCAAAGAAGTGTTTGATTAATTCAGTGATGTCTTTCTAGTAAGATGGTTATTTCTATGACAGAAAAATGCTTTAAAGAACCTTAAAATGCTTCTATGTAGCACTACAAATGCTCTACTAATGCTCCACACTATTAAGCCAAATCCTACTTTTAAAAATTGGAGCCATACAGGGCAATTAAAAAGGGTCTTTTTTGCTTCCCTAAAGAACCATTAAAGATGGTTTTGCATTGTGCTACATGTGTGCATTTTTTAATTTAAAAGTTCTTACCAATTTGACTGTTTTTTCCATAACCTCTGCTACGTGGAGGACTTCTTCATCCTCGCATTTCTCATTATATAGTTTTTCTTTTCATTTCCTGTTTAACAACTGCATGGAAATGCAAAGAAATGTTTTTGGCCTCTTCAGATTTCCACAAGTATCATAAGCTTAATCAGTACACAAACACTGATTCCTCCATTGTGTAGTCACCCCCGCACATATATAACAAAGCGCCACAGCATCTAGCTTTCACATCTCCTAACAGAGTGGAGGTCTTTAAGATTCCCCTCGAGTCTCACGCTTCTTAATACATCTGTCAGATCTTGTCAAGCCGTGTATGACAAGGCAGCTCTTTCAGGCAGTAAAGTGCAATAATGTTCTGCAATTCCTCATATCCGCCTCTAATCTTAGCTAATGAAATTGCCATCCGACACCACATTTGGAGAGGACTCCACGATGAGACAGTCCGTAATTGCCTGGATAGAGACGCTGTCCCCAGAGTCCCATCCATCATCTAATGTAGTTATTGCACTCACAGAGAGCCGACTCCTTCCCTGCTTTCATTGCGTTTTCCTCATAATGTTAATTTTTGGAAATAAATAAACCAAATGAAAGCATCAGCAGTTACCTTCTCTGGGACGCAACTTTAAGCGGAATATGAAACTTGCTCTATTCACTCCATCTCACTTTGAGTGAAATCAGAGAAAACGTATTTAGTCGAGTTCCTGTCTGAAGGAAACGTAGAGAGAAACGGAGCCTGGAATATATCTCAAATTTATGATGAAATTGTTCCTAGCTTAACCTGATGAACCTTCTGACAACACTGCGGCAATATTGAACCGAAAGCTACTTCTCATTGCTTGGGTTCGGCTGTGATTTAAGGTGACTCTTAGGACGACTCCCCAGCTGTAGAAAAACAAACTTCTGTTAACATTGGTTTCCCTGTTATTAAGTGAGCAGCGCAAAAATGCCAAGTGAAACATACCTCTGACCCATTCTTCTGTCTTTCTGGGTCTGAGGTCAAAAGGTGAATGAGTGTATGGTTGCTACGCTCTCTATGAGGCGTGTTGGTTCTTGAGGAGCGCTCTTTATTGATAAAGCATGGTTTCTCTGCGAAAACTCCTTAGAGGAGTGGGAGCTGGGGATTTATGCTTTGGGAGATGGAGGAGGAAGGGGAGGGAGCAAAAGAGAGCACACGAGCGAACAGACGCTCCACATGTGTCTCTACCTCAAACGCATGTAGTTGTTTTAAAAGCATTTTGAACCGATTTTGGGGATATCGTAAAGCAAAAGATAAATTTGTACCCCTGTCAAGAGGGGCTCTGCTCAGAGTGCTTCCCTATGGGATCAGGCAGGAATGCCATATATCCGGATTTGATTGGTGCTGCTGCGCGCCACATAAGCATGACATCATTAGGGTGCCACAGGAAATCGCCAGGCCTTTGTCTCCGCTATCATCCTGACATCTTACAGCCTATTTGAAGTAATAAAGATCTATGTGGAGAGAGAGATACTGAACATGTGTCTCCAGTGCAGGCCGTCCACCCGCAGTTTCTTTGAAAATTGTTAATATTCATATGACCCATGCTTCCCTCATCTCCCTGTGGTGCGGACTTGAACATCCTCCAAATAAACCTTGGCATTCATACATAGCAGAACTGCCACATTGTGTTGCTTGGCTATGATAGATACTGCTAATACACGGACCCTGTGCACAAATCTGCATGTCGTGTCCAATTGCGGTGGTTCATGCATTAATTCTTTCTGTGAACACGCAACCACTAACTCAAATTAGCCATTTTTTTTTTTGTATGAGGGGGGGTTAGCTCCCCCACTTCGAACCCTGACTGTGACACCATTTGCTATTGGCCACTGATCTTTCTAATAAGCGTGCACGTGTGATCTGCAGCATGTGCCCTGTCTGTAAATAGATCAATAAGCTATTTGCATTCCTGCGAGGTGCAAATGGTATGCCACCCTGGAACCTATTGTGCTCAGAGAGATTAGCCAAACTTGAGCTATGCCATTAAATTACATGGTGTGAAAATGGGCTCCTTTGAGGTTTGGATGGCCAAGAGAGGCTTGAGTGTCATGGGGGTCCCGCTGCCACAGCGATGCCCCTGTAATCCATCCTCGGGCCAGGGCAATAAAACTCGGATTTCTACTGTACCTGCCAGCTGAGCGCCTTGCGATGTTTGAAACATAAAAAGCGTAAAATTTCCGAGGAGCCCCTCTCAAAGGCTTTCACCATCCATAATGACATCAGAGCCCTCTGATGTAAACAGGCATGAAGGCTCTCCAGAGGAAAGTGAGTTTTACTGCATCCACAGCTATGGCACGGCCAGTGAACCGGGCAGAGAGGGAAAGATCACACAGAATGGCAGCTGCTGCTCCCTTGATGTTCACCATCTTATACTGTACACTGCCAGTGGAGATATACGTGTATGTACACGCATACTAAAACACACATAAACACACACACACACACACATCACACTCTGGTCTTAGATATTTGAAAAAGAAAATGCAATAAAGAAGCCTGGGCATGTCAGTGAGATATCAATTATTTATAGATTTAGATGAATCTGCGATGAACATATTACATGCCTATGAAAAATGCAAGACTGGAGATAAAAGCCTTTCTGAAAGTGCTGCACAACTGTTTTGGTAACTCTTAATCTATTGTAAATTAAATAAGTTTAAATATTAAAGTATAACATTTGTCCTTTGTCCTTATTAACTTTACATTCCTTCATTATACATAGTGTAAATCTGGACAATTATAAATGGGAAATGTGTTTTTATTGTCACTGCACAGTAGTACAGCAAAATGTGAGCTCAATTTTTAACCCATCTGTGGCTAGGAACACACACACACACACACACACAAACATACACTTGAGTGGGAAGCCACCTCAGTGCCCAGGGATCTATTAGGGTTATGCGCCTTGTTAAAGGGCACTTCAGCGTTGGATGCTGTGGGAGGAGAAATCATGTCACTTCACTCCCCTTCCTGACTGTTCCTGCCAGTCCAGGGGATAAAAACAGGGACCTTTCAGTCCTAAGCCCTCTTCCCTACCCTTTAGTGTAGTTTACAATTTAAATAAGTAAATTTCATGGTTTACAGCCAAATGTTTGAATATATTATTTTCTAAACATTCTATCAAACATCCATTCATTCATTTCCTGTAACTACTTTATCCTGTTCAGGATCACAGTCAGTCCATAGCTTATCAGGAATCACTGGGTGCAAAGCAAGTACACACACTGGACAGGGCCACACACCATGACATTCACACGTATGGACAGCTTCACACAGACAGTCCCTCTACCAACTGAACTGTGGTGGGGAGCCCACAACCCCAGGACCCAGGGGCTGTGTGGTAGCAACATTCCCTGTAGCACTACCGTGTTAAATATGATCTCACATGTTTACAGAATTGTATATAGTTATAAGGGAAATTGTAAATAAAATTGCATTTCAGGCTCTGCAGGGGATAGTCACTATGGAGAGCTAGCTATAGCCTTCATGCTCTCATTCATAGGTGGAACTATGTTAGCAAACATTAAATACAGGGTACACGGAAGCAGGGAGCTTATTTGAACTGTACGTGGAGTTTAAATTAACACTGTCACATTTAATTGTGAGAGTCTTCCAAACTGTGCCAAATCGCAATCTGTAACGAGTGCGGTGTGCAGATCGCAGCTGTGTTCCACTAGTGAAAAGCTAGAAGTTGACTAGATAGTCATAGGTTCACATGTCATTTTTAAATGATTATTTAATGTATTAATATTATTGAATATTTGTTGAAGCCCTAGAAATAACACTTAAGTAGGTGGAGCACTGATAGGTCAGTTTTCTTTCTGTGGTTAGGTCATCAGTTGAGGGACAGGCCAATGGAGTGTGTAATAACAATAAAGAGCTTTTATTTCGCACTGTTCAGAGGAGAAGGATTGTGATGTGAGATGGCCCTCTTTGATGTATAGGTAATGCCAAAGAGTACAAATGGCATCGGGATGTTGTGACTATTATAGAGCATTTTGGAGAGAGCTAGATAAGTCTTCATCAATCCCAATCATCTATCTGAAACCAAACCCTGTGAATCATTTTTTTTCCCCTCTTGGCTTGGCAGAAACTATAACCTCATGCAGAAAAGGCTCAGTGAAACAGAGCCCTCATTCTCTGGATTAATTCTTGTCAGAAGCTCCGTGATGACTTGCTCCATATGCACAGATCACTCTTTCTGTACTCTCCGCACTCTGCTCTCGGCCATGTTCTTAAGTCACACAGTCAGCTCTGGGTCATGGGTCAAGAGCCTCTTCATCATTTTGCTTGCGTTACTGCACCGTCGTGGAATGCTGTATCACAACAGCTTTCTTTAATTTACTCTTCGGTATCATTACGAAATTGTCATTTGACCAGTTCATGTATCATTTAGTCAGATGCTGGCATTCCGAGGAATTTCCGGATTAGAGCTTGATAATCACACCGTACAGTGTCTAAAACAGTGGTACTCAATAAGCAGATTCCAGTCTGAGTCTGGGCTTAAATGCGATTTAATATGGATCAACAACAAAATTTCCAATGGCAAAAATAAATAAATAAATAAAATAGAAAACTGTTCTGACAATCAGTCTAAATATTTTAATGATATGCTTGTTTCTTTTGGTCCAATCACTGACTGTTTCCTTGACAAAGACATCACTCAGCAGACATTGAGTCTGTCAACTTACAATTGTCAGAACTGCTTTGCAAAATGATGAACATAGGCTAATATCACGTCCAATATCTCATTAAAGGATGAATGAACAAAAAATATGTTTATGTTTCTCGTAGATTTAACCTCTCTGAACATTCAGATCTGTGGTTGAGAAATCAACTTATCTAGACAATATTTGGATATTTGGTCTAAAAGTTTGACCAGGAGGCCTTTAGAGCTGCAGGGGTAATTTGACTTAGAGGAAAGACCTAAGCTTTGTCACAATTGCATTCTTAAATTAATTACATAGTATGTATTATTGTCACAGGTGTCAAAGTTATACTGAATAAAATACCCTAAAGTATACCAAAAAAATTGTAACTATTGTCCCACAATCCAACGTGTAGGGAGAAGCGTCTCATGTATAGAAAATGTTGGTTCTATACATATAGCCCTACTCCCTACATAGTGCATTCCACAGATTATAAAACTATGACTACTACACACAGAGTGTACTTTAAATGTGAGACATAGGAATGTGAAACTTCTAAAAAAATGTAAATGGTTTTGTTTTCTGACAAACAATGCACTATTTTAGTCCATACTCAAAGAAATAATAATAATAAATGTAGTGAACACAAATGTTGCAGTACAGCATCATTAATGACAGTATAGTCACACATACAAATAAAATTAGTTCAGTGCTCTGTTATCTTCTTACCTTTTTTTATGTCCAGCTTAACACTGTGGGTATTATTTCAGACTTTGGATTCTGCTCACATATTCGCACTGCACATATTAGCATTTCTTTTACGTTTGCAGGGATGCTGAGTCTTGGCAAATGGAGTATTTTATTACTATGTTCAATCAACGATGATCAAAAAACTCTGAAGTTTCTGCTTTGTGCATATGGCAATAGTTCAGTTCATTTCCTCTCTGTTTTAAAGAGAATATTGATTGTGTTAAGAAACAGGCCTCCCTGTCCACAGTGGAATTCTCTCTAATTGCTGCCGTTGGCAGACAAACCAGGCGCTTGGTTTTGATCTGACCAGGGGTGGAGGAGCTACCATGGCAACCTTAGCCTCCTTTTTTCTTCCCGTCCAACACTGTAATACAGAGGTGTCCACTTTGCAGTCCAGTACATTTAGGTGATTTCCCTGCTCAAATACACCTCAGCACTTCAGCTTAGCATTTTCTCCAGGTTTAGTAGCTGTGTTCAAGAAGAGCTGCCACCGCTGTGTTTCTACAGTGTTTCATTTAAGACTGTAAACTGATGAAATAAGTTTTTCTATAACTGATTTTGGACATATTAGAACAACAGTGAGCCCATAACCACAAGAGGCGCTGAGAAAAAAGAGGAATTTTGAGCTGAGGAATTGTTATTTTGATATTTTTTGGTCTCAGCTGTCGATGTCTCTCACTTATGAGAGCTCAGTGTTTTGTGTGTTTAGCTTTTACTCTTAAGTGTTGGCGATTTCAATTTGGCTCCATTTACAACATAAACAAAACCCAGTAATAACATATATTCACCCTTGATTTTATTAGAAACACCTGTATGTGTTCTGTGTATGAATGTATATTATGTAGTGAACTTCAGTTTATGATTGTACATGCTGACAGAGCCCTACCAGTCTCTCTCACACACACACACACACACACACAAAACACGGCTAGGTGAAGTGGGGGAAATCAGTATCATTCTCGGGGACTGGGAGAACAGCTCACTGTTGATGGATGGATGGCTGGGCTGGGGCCAGCGTTCCGGATAGGAATGGCTTCCCAGCACTGGGATACGATCCCAGAATTCTCCATGAAACAGTCACAGCTGCCGCGTCAGTCACCTGAGCATTCTCCCTCTTTTTTCATCAAACAGAGGCGACCAGCTCTGAGCATCCAACCTGACAAATTGATTTGGAGTCCCATCTGACGATCTGACTCCTGTGCACATTCCCTTTGTGGTCAGCACTCAGACAAACCAGGACATGCTTTGTGCTTCTAAAAATTAAAAGAACAATGAGTCCTTTTTGCTACCAAAACTAGCAAGCCATAGTTATGAATGTGAGTGTTTATTATATTGACTTTTTTTCTATGAAGATCAATATTTGCTTTAAAATTGCATGAGATAAACTCTAAATTGCTTTTTAATCCATGAATGAACCAGTCTATGATTTATAGAGCAGGTTTGCAACATGGAGGCGACCATGTTTAAAACAGGTTTAATACAGAATCTCATCCAGGCCACTAGGGGTCAGTATGATGGCTGTTTCATGAAACGAAGAAGAATTACTGGAGAAAATGACTGCTGTTTTAGAGAGCACTGTTCAAAATCAACCTGACACTTAAAGAATGGCAAAAAAAATGTCATCTATAGCAGGTTTAGTCTGTTAGTTTACTTGAATTACATCTGTTCAATTCATCCTTTAGTCCATTATTAATCTAATGAAATTCTAAACTCTCGCTTCCGTTACACTGACAAATAATGGTAATATGGCTTTATAGCAGTGCAGTATTATTACCAACATTCTCTGTCTATTGTTTCAATAAAAACATGTAAAATAAATAATACAAAATAAAAAAAGAATAATAATAACCTCAAATGTAGACTTCCGTCTTTATTACCTACTTCCTTTACAGACTGTGTTGCTTCTAAGCTCATTACATTTAAGTTTAAATCATTTATTTCTCGGAAAACAAACACTCTTGCTGGTCGATTAGCTGTCGAAATCTTGTTGGTTTTCAGTCACAAGAATATTAGTATGGTCAGGTATTAGCTCTGAATCACAAATGCCACGCCATCTCATCCCAGAGATACTCGCTGGAGTTCCATCAGTCCAGAGAACACAGTTTCACTGTTCACTGTTAGACATGGTGATCTTAGACTTATGACAAATCTCATTCTATTGGTTAATACCTTTCTACTGAGATTATATAAACAGTGCTAGTCTGTCGACACCTATTGGCAGTGGATTCACTTTAAAGGACCTGGAATCACTGATTAGAAGGAGTGTCCATGGACATATATTGTATCACATAGTGTTCGAGTCTGCCAATATATCTACACAGCTTACTAAAGAGAAACAGAGAGAGAATCCAGATAATGTGATTCAGTATTCAGTAACAAGGCTGCTCATTTGGGAGACATTGTGCTGTCAATATGAAACAGCCTCTGACTTCAACACATACCACATTTCTCTCTCTCTCTCTCACACACACACATAATTCCTCTGCTCTCCTGAGGAAATGACTCGATGTCTTCTCTGACTAGTTAAATGATGATGTCTAAATCCACACAGCTGCCATTCCAGTTACACTGCACAAGCCACTCGAACTCTTTCACATTCAGACCCTCTCCAACTCTCACAGATAGAAGTGTGTGTGTGTGATATTGTAAATGGTTTGAGGAGCTATGAGAATTTCACAGACTTGCATCCTGCAGAGGACATGTTAAATATGTCCCATATTTAACATATATTTATTGTAAAAAAAAGATTTATAATAATAAAAAGAATTATGACATTTCTTGTTATTTTTACCGTTATTTTAAATAAACACTTTTTTTCTTTCTATAAAACAACTATCATTTACACATAACTGTAGTTAAGATGTATTCAATGTTGGGCAAAACCATGGAATCTGCATTAATCTGACACTGAATTTTCTTTGACCTTTGCTTCCGATGTTTCGGTGTTGATTCAGCAGCTTGATCTAATGTTTCTTGTACAAATAGCGAATTTTATTGTTTAAAACAATGGATAATGGCTGTCCGATGAAAAACATATATCTCCATGTTTGTTAATTTGTTGTTTACTACATCGTTTGAACACAGCAGCCACTCGTCATATTTTGTAAAAAATTCATGATGAATGAACCAATAGAAATGCTCCAAAATGACTTCCACTGAAAGTTATGGATTTTTCCTTCTCCTGTAAAGTTACCGCTTTTGGAGATACATGTTTTTTATTTGAAGGTGATGATATGATTCAGATCAAATTAGTCCCATTACAGCATTAAATCTACTAACATTATAGCAGCATTAACTCCGCTTCATCTTTCAATGTTGAGATATGCTTCTGATATCGATATTAATTAAACATTCATTCATTTTCCATAACTGTTTTGTCCTGGTGAGGTCCAGAACCTACACTGAGTCACTGGATTTGAATCATAAACACTGGCTGTAAAACAATCTGTACAGACCATAATTCAAGAGGTAATTAATAAACAACCATTAAACACTACAAGTCAAAAAATATGACAGTATCCTAAAAGTAATCACTAATCTTATCCTTAATAATGAAACAAATGAAACATTTAGCTTTTCTAAAACTGTTTACAAAGAGAGGGCCTTTTTTTTTGGTTCTGGCATTGTTGGTTACCTTTTACTGCCTTAAACTCCTGTGATTGTTTTCCCTGAAATCTCTCTCTCAGACACATGAACACATCATAACCCACACCTTGGTGTAATTTGGTTTATTGGCGTGGTAGGTGGCATGTCTCCAAGCATAACATGTTTCCTAAGGCTGGAGAGTGCAGCCGACTCAAGCAGGTTTGGGGGGAAATGTGAGAAGGTTGTAAAACTTAAAAAGTGAGAACGAGTCTGGCCTCCACACCACAAAGACACTGTGTCCTTTACGGATTAGAGTGTAATAAAAGAAGGAGAACCCAGGTTGCTCTCCTCCTCGCCTGTAGTGTACTATGTTCCAGGGAATTTTCTTTTTTTTTCAGTGCCAGCACTGACTTAAACACACATTGATTTTAAAGTGAATTCTGCACCAAATCCAGAAACCATGTCTCACTTACTGGCAGCAGTCTTCCCATCACTTTCAGGAGTCAACAGTGCTGCTGAGTGATTTTCCTACATTGGTTGTGTGTGTGGAATCAGGTTTATACATCACATTTAAGGCTAGTTTCTTTCTACAGTACCTGGTAACACTTTACTCCAGACCAAGGTTCATAAAGCTACCTGACACCCGTATTAGCCTTTCCAGACAACTGACATGTACTTACATAAATATTCATATAGACTTATTCCAATAACCCAACACGTTCTAGGGTGAACCCGACTATGGCAGCCTTTATGACAGCTGAAGCTTTCTTGGAATAAACTTTTATAGATTGTTACATAGTTTTTTTTGTCACTCATAATGAAATGCTTATGTATGTGTCATGTTGCCTTAGGAGTGTTAACCTAAAATGTTACTAAGACTTCACAAGCGGAGCTAAGCAGAGTTGTCTAAATTCATAAAGTTGAAGTTTATGTAACAAGTAAAAAAAAAAAAAAAAAAACCACAGTATAAAAGAAACAACTTAGAAAGCTGTTTAAGGACTGAGTACCTTGTAGAAATGCTTTGGAACTAAATAACATCCAGACTTCACCTTCTATCTGCACAGTAACTTTAGTTTGCAACAAAGT